>NC_090232.1:44865354-45165354 GCF_024489055.1 Chanodichthys erythropterus
GACATGTTTGACTGTTGCGCTCGCATCTCACCCATAACACTGTGTCCTAACCAGACATGATGTGATGCTGCAACATACGATAAAAGGTATCTTTTCCATGTTAATCAAGAGTTTTTGTCCTAACCAGCCACAACACGCAACGATTTTATTTTAGAAACGGTTTCTATTTTTCTGTGACTTTGCGGCTGGAACAACAACACAAATTATGGCAATGATAATCTTAGGTAATGTTTATGTGCTTTATTTAATGTTAAAAGTGAGTTTGAATATCATGTCGTGTGTCTTTTATAGTCGTACTGAAAGCAACAAGAGACAATTCACCTCAGATCTTCAAAATAAATAAAAGGAAACAAGAACATTCAAACTGTCAACTCATTGTGAACAGACAAGAGTATTCTATGACAAAGATCGTTTCAGTAACTCAGCATTTAATAATGTTAAAATTGTGTAATATTCATGAATTTGAATATGTACGTATCTATTTCATTGCGAGTCCCGGGAGCTTGTCATTGTCAAGAGAGCCCGCCCACGCGCTCTTCTGATTGGCTGTGATTTTTGATTGACTTTATCACGTAAATAGTCGCGTCGCGTCTGGTGTGGACAGACAAATTGGCTGCGTCTGAAAACCTAGGTAGCTGTCTTTCTGCCTTGCTGTCTTCTAAGAGAATGACTTGTACGTCAGCGTTTGTGCATGAAGGTACTTCACGAAATTTCGGACAGACTTCTGAAGCAGTGTAACAGTTTAATGATCTACAGCAATATAGCGTGAGCTTTGGTGAGAACTAAACAAATATTTAATTACTACAGTAGTAATTTCTCTATAGAAATGATATCAAAATTGAAATATGTTGGACAAAATCATACATTTATACACAAACAGCCGCAAACGCAACTTTGGGACGCCATCTTTTTTTTTTTTCTAGCTCAACTGTCACAGAATTGAAAGCACAGGATTGTGGGATATCAAAGGCAGCTAAGGATACATCTATGCTTCCTTCAAAAATCGATCTGAGGGAGATATTTCGTGAGACATGAAGTGAAGCCAACATTGAATTCAGACGTGCCTTGATGCCTTACTACCTTGAAATGTGTCCTCAGAAGGCAGCATTTTCCAGTTTTCGGACGCAGCCATTGTTTGTTGCTGGAAACTGTCTGGTTAGGAGACGCTGTGATGCTGACTTACTACTACAAAAGAACCAATGAATCGTGTTAAATCCAGTAAACCTCTTCAAAAGTGGAGTCGCACGCGTTACAAAAAAAAAAAAAAAAATACTGTGCACACCGCCACGTAAAATAGGGTCTCGCCATAGACTGTAAAAAAAATAGGGTCTCGCACACTCAATGCGCACAACCGCCTACACAGCGATGATGTCATTTTTTTTTGCCGCGCGCACCTTCGCAATAGAGTGCCCCAGGGATGACGCGTTTTTGTAGGCCAACCCAGAAGTTAACGGCGCACGGGTTTTCTCGACTGAAAGTCTATTCATTTTTCCCATAGACTTTTGGAAAATCTCAGAAAATAAGCTCTGTGTTTAACAAAGGGTTATAACACTTACACGTTTTGTCTTTACAAGTTAACTCAACATTTACACATTTTGAAGCCTAAATAAAGTCGTCAGATATAAAAGGCTAACAGTAGGCTATAAACGGACTACAGCACACCATGGTCGCGGATCAACGTCGTCACCACCAAGCGTCCTCAAACTGTATTTAAAAAACAACTGTATTTAAAAACATGCTCACTGATTATGATCTGCGTTGTTATGAATACTTATCCACTTTTTCATGAGAAATGCTGTCCAAATGTCCCGTTTTTAATGATGACGTCTAAAGTCCCCGCCAAAGGAAGTAGTCCCTTTTAGCAATTTGTTAGCAACCACCGATTTGAAGACACAGTAAAAGTTTAAAAAATCACAAGTGGGTTATAACTGGTGTTTTTTATGTCATAGATAAAAACGTGAAAGTATTTAGAGTCTTTGTTAACCACAGACCTTATTTCAGGCGATTTAGCAAAAACCCATTCAAAAAACCCATAGACTTTACGGCGTTGGAACCGGAAGTCCTAAAATGCTAACCTGCTTCCGGGTTTTGCCTACAAAAACGCGTCATCCCTGGGGCACTCTATAGACATAAACATAGGTATACTTGTTTACATAGATAATCTTTTTCTTCTTCTGAATTATTATTAATTGACGCAATAATTGCCAGGTACTTTTTCATTATTTTTCTATGATAGTTTTTCCCATTTAGGATGCTGCTAAGGTAATTTAAAGTTAAATAAAAATTTAAACTGCAACTGCAGAATTTATTGTAAATTAATTATCACCAATGCCATTTCATGTTGTTGTCAAAGCATGGCATTTTATGAAGGTTGTGCCACGTTGTGCGAGTGTGTGTGAATCTGCATTATCCAGCTTTCTGTGGCCTCAGTCAATACCTCTGTCGTCTGGGTGTGTGTTTGTCTGCAGTGTTGTTCTTCTGAGCGAGTGTTTATGCATATGTGTCCTTGTGCGTTTGTGTTTAGTGGTTTTTCTTGAACACCTTTTGATTTTTTGGTTTTACAGCAGGTGATTTCAGCATCCCCTATCCGCACCCTGAGCTGAAATAAAGAGACTAAATAATGTGTTAATGAACATTTTACACGTTTGTCTAGGGTTTCAAATATTATTAGTTTACTATAAAAGCACAATGTTTTACATTGCTAAAATGTCCCAAGAAAAACATACTAAATCTTAATGAACAGCAGGTTTTTGTGAGAGTTAGGTGATATAAAATAACATTAACTTGGTATAAAAACAGTATAAATGCTCATCATGATATAGAAAAACACACGTGTGTGTGTGAGAGGGTTCTGTTGTGTTGAATCTTTTCTGCCTATATCTGTGTGAAATTTGATTTCTTATCTATGGAGATTATGATTAGGCATTATTGTGTGAATGATGCTTATGATAAGGGAAATGACTTGCACACATTCACCAAACTGCAAAACAGGAAGATGAAATAAAGGCAAAGTCAGGAAAAGAAATGTAGAATTCAGCAGAAAGGCCGTGATCAGAATTGAATGTTTTTAGAAAGAATATGTAAAACAATGCATTACACAACGGACCTCATTATGTTGCATGTTGTGTGCTGTCAAGCTCAGAAATGAATAAAGTTATTTACTCTTGGCAGGCCAATCAAATCAAATTAAAATGGCTTGTTTGATATGGTTTATTCTTCAATCTGCACACACAAGAAAGTGGAAGGTCAAGTGTGCATTATTTACCGCACATTATTTCAAAAGCAGCAGACTGAAATGTTGCACACTGTGCACAGCATATACCACAGAGACAGTGACTTCAATTATGTGTTTCCAAACTTTGAATCTCATATGGCAGTAACAGAAATAAATGTAGACAGAATATGAATGATGGCTTTGAAGACAAGAGGAGAAAAAAAAGAGGCTAGAATGAGAAGTTCTGAAGTGAAGTGAGTGGCTTAGAAAACACACACAGTCCTCATGTGTCACTGAGTCCCCTGCAGTCGAACTACTGACTTTGATGAGAAAGTCTGAAGTTTCGGACCAATCTGTCGATCAGAATAAACAGCCACTTGGAAGCTCCAATAAGGGGAAAAGTCAAAATCCTGTGTTTAGAGAAGGCTTCATAATATGCAATTTGCATTTATTGCATATACATTTTTTATATTAGTTAGGGTAAACTGTGATTTATTATATTCATTACAAATACATAAATCTTACATTTAAGCCTAAATATTTTTTTTAAGTGTAGATAGATAGATAAACAGACAGATAACTTTTCTATTGCTCCATCAAACAGTGAACAGAGGGATCTGTGCTAACAGCACAACCTTCAGAGCTCCATTCATCCATCCACCCACACATCATGGCTCTTTTTCTCATCTTTCTCACTGCACAGTCTATTCTGCACTTACAACCAAGTTCGTCAAAAATGAATTATTCATACACGCATGTTGAACTAACCAATCAGGATCATGCAATTTTCCATGATCCTGAACTTAAATCTCAGCATACTCACAGGCAGAATTTGCCATGTGTTAATATACAGTGGCAAGAAAAAGTATGTGAACCACTTGCAGAATCTGTGAAAATGTGAATAATTTTAATAAAATAAGAGGCAGTGTTGGGGGTAACACATTACAAGTAACTTGAGTTACGTAATCAGATTACTTTTTCAAGTAACTAGTAAAGTAACGCATTACTTTTTCAATTTACAACAAAATATTACTTTAAAAGTTACTTTTTCAAATAAGTAACGCAAGTTACTTTTTCACATTTATTGACTGACAGATCTCCTGTCCCCATATTGAGAGAAATAAAGTGCAGAGGGTGTTGTGTGCGCTGTGTAATCATGATGGTTATTGTAGTTTTAGACTAAATGTGAACATGCATTTACTCATCTCACTTGCACAAAAACATTCAGTATTCCTCAAAATGAATAAAAACTCTAAAATATTAAATGACACAAATATACTTTATGTATGTAATCTCAATTATTAGCCAATGTCTTTGCTGCTGATCTTCAATATACCTAATTCAACCATACTAATAAGCAAAAAATACTTTAGATTAGAAAGGTTTGTTTGAGCTGCGCCCTCTACAGGTGTAAATATGCTTTTCCTATAGCCTGAGGTTTATTAATTTCACTTTTGGGGTGAAAGGGCCTTTTTGCCAAAAATAGAACTTTTTTGTTGTTATTAAAAACAAACAAGCCCAGCCCCAGTGAGAAAAAGTAACGCAAAAGTAATGTAACGCATTACTTTTCATAAAAAGTAACGAAGTAACGCAATTAGTTACTTTTTTAGGGAGTAACGCAATATTGTAATGCATTTCATTTAAAAGTAACTTTCCCCAACACTGATAAGAGGGATCATAAAAAATGCATGTTATTTTTTGTTTAGTACTGTCCTGAGTAAGATATTTTACATAAAAGATGTTTGCATATAGTCCACAAGACAAAACAATAGCTGAATTTATTAAAATAACCCCATTCATAAGTATGTGAACCATTGATTCTCAATACTGTGTGTGGTTACCTGATGATCCACGACTGTTTTTATGTTGTGTGATGGTTGTTCATGAGTTTCTTGTTTGTTCTGAGCAGTTAAACTGAGCTCTGTTCTTCAGAAAAATCCTCCAGCTCCTGCAGATTCATCAGTTTTCAAACATTTTTTGCATATTTGTACTCTTTACAACAGTGACTGAATGATTTTGAGATCCGTCTTTTCACTGAGGACAACTGAGGGACTCAAACACAACTATTAAAAAAGGTTCAAACATTCACTGATGCTCCAGATGGAAACACGATGCATTAAGAGTCGGGGGGTGAAAACTTTTGAACAGGATGAAGATGTCACAATTTTTCTTATTTTGTTTAAATATCATTGTTTTTCATTTAGTACTGCCCTTCAGAACCAACAGAAGATACTTGCATGTTTCCCGGCAGAAAAATTAAATACAATTTACCTTGATCTTCAAGTTCAACAGTTTTCGCCCCCGAAAAGACGGATCTCAAAACTGCTAAGGGTTCAAATATGCAAAAAATGTTTGAAAACTGAAGAATCTGCAGGAGCTGGAGGATTTTTCTGAAGAACAGAGCTCAGTTTAACTGCTCAGAACAAACAAGAGACTCATGAACAACCATCACACAACATAAAAACAGTGGTGGATCATCAGGTAACCACACACAGTATTGAGAATCAATGGTTCACATACTTATGAATGGGGTTATTTTAATAAATTCAGCTATTGTTTTGTCTTCTGAACTAAATGCAAACATCTTTTATGTAAAATACCTTACTCAGGACAGTACTAAACAAAAAATAACATGCATTTTGTATAATCTCTCTTATTTTATTAAAATTATTCACATTTTCACAGATTCTGCAAGTGGTTCACATACTTTTTCTTGCCGCTGTATATATCCTGCTGATTTTATGTCAATAAAAAGGGTTTTTAAAGTGTTTAAGCTAATTATATGGTCTGCTGCTGCTTTATAAGCTTGTTAATGAGATAAACATCAACGCTAACTAATGACCAAGGACATCATACTCAGGCCTTTAAGCGTATTAAATCCAATGGAAATATTGCGGGTCTTGATGGAAACAGGATTTTGTCCATTTTATCTCTGCTTTGTTAAATAATTATTATGACATAAAAAGTCATAATTATGAGATAAAAAAGACAAAATTATGACAAATTATAAAAAATCAAAATGATGACATGTCATTTTGTCAGTCATGTTGGGATAGTTAATCCAAAAATGAAAATTATTCCATGATTTACTCACCCTCAAGCCATCCTATAGGAACGCAATCTGAGATATATTTAAAAATATCCTGGCTCTCCAAAGCTTTATAATGGTAGTGAAGCCAGTGGGCATGTCCTTAAAAGATATAAAGGGCCATGAATTCTACAAACTGATGCTGAAATTTATATTTAATAATGCCAAATGTTATATTTTAGTGTTAGGGTCAGTCTTTTATTACCTTATAAATGGACAGAACTTATGTAGCACTTAGATGGATACATAATAGTGTGTGTTTGTTTCTGTAAAACAAAGAAACAGCAAATGTGAGGTTTTCATGTCTTCTCTCATCCCGAAGACCTGTATATAACCTCTGCCCTCCAAAACGATCCAGTCTTTGTGCTTCTGTTCTGCTATATGCTTCACTAAACTAGCCTTCGTCAAGATATGACGTTTTCAGCATCTCCAGATCTCATTTCATCTCAAAAGTAATTAAAAGAGGAAAGCAGGGCAAAGAGGACAAAACATTTTCATCTCCATATGAATACTACTGCTAAAGCAATAATCATACAGACATAATAGGTTTTCATATGTTGTCCACACAGACACTCACCCTTTCACAGAGTAAACTGAGGTGTGGAAAATGCATAGCCTGGAGAAAAAATGAAAAGCTAAAGATACTTTGCTATGCTTTGCTGTATAAATATATAACGACATGGCTGTGCACAGGATCATTTATAAGCCTGATTCATTAGCACTGCAGGGACAGATTTCCTCTGCAACTAGGCCAATACTCTCCACAAACTATAACTTTCAGGGATGTAAGATGTTATAATAAGACTCATTTTACTCATTACAGCAGTGATTGATAGGAGAATGGAGCTTTTACACACTTCGAATAAGGTGAAACAATTGTTTTACAAAATGATTCGCCACTGAAACGCTGGCGACACCTGCTGGTCAAAACATGTAAATGCCACGAGAACAGAAAGACGCAAAAGCAAAACAAATGTAAATTGCATGAAGTCTAATAAATGTAATCTACAAGTCAGATATCGTTCAATGAAGTGTATTTTTGTGTTCTTTTATTAATTTGTAGTGCTTGTTTTGTGCATTTTTTGAAAGGCATTAGACACAATTAAATATCACTCTCCTCTTTTCACAAGCGCGTGTTTGCTTATTAAAACTGAACCTAAATTATAAAACTGAACAGAGATCAGTAAAAACTACATTACACTGGTTCATGTATTCAACAGAGGCTTAACGTCCCTTAGCGTGAACCAATAACAACAACAACAACAAAATACCTGTAGCCTAGTGTAAATTAATTATTTTTTCCCCTTAAATACATTGTAACATCAACTTATTACAAATTTAGCTGCGTGTTTTAGACCATGTCACACATGCAACTTCGCAAGATTAAAATGAGCTTAATTTTTGTTATTTTATTCATTTGTAGTGGTCACAGGGTTGGTTAATCAGGCCATTTATAGCCTATTAATATCAAAATATATATTTTTTCCATTACATTACACCGGGTGTGTCTCATACGTTCTGAAAAGTGAAGCCACGGGCTCTTTGATCGCCCCCTGGAGGCTGGATGCAGTACAGGTCATAAACCCCGCCCTCTCAATGCAGTCGAATGAGACTTCAGTGAAAACTTAAAAATAAATTCTGCTTCAAATAAAACTTTCTGAAAGATGGTTTTGGTCATTTAAGGTAGTTGTTATCACACTGATATATATTCAATTGTTCGTTTTTGTGATGATTTAGATTTTAGCTAGCAATTTGATGCTATAAAAACGGGGCGTGTCGTCGTGATTCACAGTTGATTGACAGGTTGTCTGAGGACTGTCGGAGCTTCGAGGGGAGATTGAAGATGTATTAACTAACTGTTAATTTTCGATTTCTTTGTCATTAACACCAACAAAATGAGTTGTTCAGCAGTAAACTGTACTAACCGACCTACAGGATCTGACGGATCACTGAACTTTTTTACTGTAACATCAAATGTGGGCGTTATAAGCTAATTAATAAATGTTATTAGTTAAGATAACACACCTAATGTTAACCATGTCGGGAAAAAGCAGGTGATCGTTATCTGGCAGTTACTTATTATTTTTATGGGTATAAAATAATAATTAGCAGGACAAAACTAATGATAGCTTACTCTAATTACAGCAATCGATCTCCTGTAACGTTAGTTGAACTTGATTTAAAATGGAAGGACCGTTTCTGACGATTTAGAGTTGTTTCTAGTGGCATATTATATTGATTTTATCTACTGAATTTGCTGTTTCAAATATATTATTGCTCTAGAAACAGAATAGCCTATTATTTTATAGGTAGACTTTTAAATTGTGTATAATTTTTATAGTCTATTTAAAATACATGAATGATGACGCAGTCGTCTGGGCGGAAGTTTGATATCGCGACTCCGCCTCCGGCTCAACTGACGATTCCTTCTGCGCATGCCCAGGCTCCAAACTTTTTTTTTTTGACGTATTGCGTAACGTGTCAGCGCCCATTCATCAGCCCATTTTGGCTTCAGTTCAATACAATGGAAGGAAGCGACGTCGCGTCGTCCATCTTTTTTTACAGTCTATGCATTACACACACGTTCAAAACTGAAGCTGTATAGATTCGAACCAGTATATGACGTAATGAATCATCGTTTCGTGACTTTGATTCGCGCTCCGAACCACTGATTCAAAACAAAATAAAATTGTCAACCTTTCAGAGCATAATTGTTTCGGTGTTTTGAAAGCGCTTATTTCGGTAAATCAGTTTTGGTTGTGTAATTTGTATTAGAGGATAGAGTGAACAAAAAAAATGACTGATGGAGAGATCTGTGAAATAAACAGGATCAAACATTTCCAGGTGATAAAGAAGGGAAAACGATCAGACCTCACAGGTACCAGATGTGAAAACGAAAACCCGCAACTCGACACATAGTGTAACGAAGGCGGGACTCAGAGTAAGATCCACATGCAAAACTTTATTAAATGTTGAGCGTGGTCGTACAGGCATGGTCAAACGTGGCGAACAGGAACATCAGAGACAGGCAGAATCGTAGTCAGGAAACAGGCAGTGGTCAAAAGGCAGGCAGCTAACAATCACAGAACTGTAGAACCAGACAGGGATCAGCAACAGGAACCAGAACAGACAGGGAAACAGAATAATAACGCTTGGAAATGTCACACAGGGAAAACAAGACCTAGCAGTGAGGTGATGTGTGTAAGAGTCTTTTATAGTCCTGGTAATGAGCTGCAGCTGGGTGTGGTGATTAGTGTTAAGTGTGTGCAGGTGAGTGGCAGAGAGGATGATGGGAGATGTAGTCCGGGAACTGACAGGAACAGACGGTGATCATGACACATAGGCAGTGGAGGAATAAAAAGCAGTGTACGTTGGTTATTCACTTAGAAAGAATCAATCTTTTACACATTTTTTTTAAACATTATGCCTAAAATTTAGATGGCCTAAGTTATACTCCAGATGTTGAAATGTCCGCAATAGTTGGGAATTTGTTAGATCGACTTACAGTTAAGCCTATTAAATTTTAAATTAGATGACTAAAATTGAACCAGAGATCCAGTTCCTGCAGCAAAAGTGATTTTTAGATGATTAAAATAATTTCTTAGATATTTGACAATATTGTGATCATTAGTAAAATGTATTGAGAAATAGAGCAAAATCTTGGGCCATGTTTTGACAAATCATAGAACGAATGCAGCATTAAAATAATACTTCTCATAAAAAAGAAAGAAAGAAAGAAAGAAAGAAAGAGAAAGAAAGAAAAAGTTACGAACACAATGTCAGGTGCCTTCCTCCACTTGAATTCAGGTAAAACAGGGTAGAGAAACTAAACATTTTTTTAATTAAAATAACAAAACCTTTTTAAAAATGTATTTTTCTATTATTATTTAAGTATTCCAGAGTGGTGTAAATAAAATTTTAAACATGTTTGTTCAGTTGCATGGCTACTATTTCTAGTCTTATCTGCTGTTTCAAAAGGATATTTCTTCACAAACATTTTGCACAATAGGTGGCGCTGACTGAGAATACATGTTTTGTTGTGTATGTATATTATAGTTTTTTTAACCTTGTATGCTGCACAACATTCAACAGTTAAAGGGTTAGCTCACCCAAAAATTACAAATTCTGTCATTAATTACTCACCCTCAAACCCGCAAGACATTTGTTCATCTTTGGAACACAAATTAAGATATTTTTGATGAAATCTGAGAGCTTTCTGTTCCTCCATTGATAGCCTACACAACTACCATTTTCAAGCCCCAGAAAGATAGTAAAGACATCATTCAAGTAATCCATGTGACTCCAGTGGTTTAACCTCTATTTTATGAAGCGACACAAGTGCAAAAAAACCACAATTTACCACTTTATTAAAAAAAATTAATCTGACGTGTTCACGCAAGCAACATCTGCCTTCGCATCAACACAGCATGTATATGCTGTGGTGCTCTGGTAAATGCGCATTGAAGGTTAATATTTTGTAAATAAAGTGGTAAATAATGTTTTTTTTTGTGCAAACAAAGTACTTGTGTCACTTCATAAAACTGAGGTTAAACTACTGGAGTCACAGATTACTTTTATGATGTCTTTATTACCTTTCTTGATCATGAAAGTGGTAGTTGCGTAAGCTGTAGGGAGGGACAGAAAACTCTTAACCACAATTTGATAAAGCGGTGCGAGTGCTATGTTTGCAAAAACAAAATTGAGCAAAATGCAGCATTAGCATCAGTTCTGGCAGGTCACGTCAGTCAAGCTCGCATCAGGTGACTTACGTTTACCTATAGGAATACGACGCCTATCACAGCATCTATATATAAGCTCCTCAGTATTATCAGCAGCTATCGCATTTCTCAGGAGCTAATTACCCTCCTCCATCCCCAGCTCCACCTCTCTTCAGTCAGGATTGGCCTTATGATTCCCCTGAATCAAATATCAATCAAATGTTAAATTATTGACATTAATTATATCTGCATATGTTGGTTCTGTTCTGTTTACCCTAAGGGACAGAACAGAACCACCACCAAAACAAACTCTATGCAATTATCATTAATATTTGATGATAGTGGTCCTGACAGAAATATTAATCTCTGACATGCATTAGTGGTAGCCTACATAAGTAGCGCACACACGGAGCAGAACACTGAGCAGAGCAAACTGGGTGCTGGTGCAGTTGGTGCATTTATTTTCAGCTCATATTTTTCTCTTTTGGCCGATAATTTTCAGCAGCCGAAATTTCGGTGCATCCCCAGTACATTGGTTTTCAAAACAGCGCCACCAATCTCACTCTTTTGTGCAACAGCAGCGTCATTTAAAGCACAAATCTAACTGGACGGCATGTTTCATCACGGGGTGAAAAATTGACACACTGGTGCCGCAATTGATCATGCCCGGTGTGAATAGCTCCATAGGGATCTACATTCGTGTCGCTTGATTGCGGCCTTAAAGGATTAGTTCACTTTCAAATAAGAATTTCTTGATAATTTACTCACCCCCATGTCATCCAAGATGTTCATGTCTTTCTTTCTTCAATCGAAAAGAAATGAAGGTTTTTGATGAAAACAATCCAGGATTTTTCTCCATAAAGTGGACTTCAATAGCCTCCAAATGGTTGAAAATCAAAATTACAGTTTCATTGCAGCTTCAAAGCGTTCTACACGATCCCAGGTGAGGAATAAGGGTCTTATCCAGAGAAACCATCACTCATTTTCTAAAAAAATTAAAAATTATATACGTTTTAACCACAAATGCTCATCTTGCGCTAGTTCTCTTCATGTCTATTAGAATTCTGGCAGTGTAGACACTAGTGATGTGTCGTTCTTGAACGATTCGTTCATTTTGAATGAATCTTTAATGTGACTCGGGAAGAACGAGTCGTCTCGGGGGGTGATTCGTTCAGTCGCGCATGTGCAATATTCTACAGGTTCTGTACTGCTAGTAGTAGTTCACCTGATGATTCAATTGATTAGTTCATTTCATGAGTCTTTCGGGTTTTGAGTCGTTCCTTAATAACGTGACAAACCCATACGCTACCAATGCATTCTGAGCCGGAAAGAGAATTGATTAGTTCTTTTTATGAGTCTTTCGGGTTTTTGAGTCGTTCCTTAATCACGTGACAGACCCATACGCTATGCTGCAAGCACATTATATTTATTAGTAAATAACGTTAACTCTCCAGTTTTGTTTGAGTTTGTGTTACAACTGTTAAAGCTGAAGTTATCATAACCTTGATGTCTTAAATAATAATTCAAAATGTTATTTTTTAATTTATGTCATTATGTCCTTTTTGAGCAATCTTCTTATACATATTAGACTAGTATGTCAAGTCTGACTAGGAAAAGCAATTATTATAACAGCAAAATCAAAATTGGAGTAAAAATGAACTATAAATACTTTGTATCGTAGGCTTGTATTATGTGACCAGGCGATATCCAAAGATCGCACTCGATTCCGACTACGCCACCGGGTTTTTTTTTTTTTTTTTAATATATATACCCACGGAAATAATTTAATATGGCTACACAAATTCGTTACCGATAGGTGGGTGGGTGAGTAGAGACACAGGCAAAGGATTACACAGAAGAGGCAGCTTTATTAAAGTGTACAAAAGTTAAAAACTGTCACATCATCTCACAAGGGCTCCATAATAACAGGTCACTAAAGAAACAAAACAACGACTTTACAAAAACTACAATATACATAAAATAGAGAAGCGTAAGGGAAGGAGATGGTCTGCCGCAACCCTTTAATTGTCACACCACACTTAATAAACCATAAACCACATCACTCCAACCTATGAAGCACGGCACTCAATGTGGACACCATTAAACGAGCAGCCAAACTCCTCCCCTTCTTCTGCAAAATAAAAAAAAAAAAAACGAAAAAACACCACACTTAACACAGAACAACTGAAAAAAACGTTACATTCAATGAGTTTACAATTCAAAACCAATACAAGAAAAACAAAAAGGGAAACAAACCAAAACACAATCACCCGCACACTCGAGGCACAAACTGGCCAAAGAATGGCCTCGCTTAACGCATGTGCACTCAATCCACGGTGAGCGATAATCCGGCCTGCAGTTACACGCAGTTACACACACACACACAGGATTGAAACCCAGGCAAGGCAGCAGTGCGTTATATCACTAGACGCGTATTCCGTCGCATTCAGCGATGAAACCCTTGGGCATTTAAATTAACCTGCCGAACAGAAAAAAAACAAAGTTACTAATAAAATCATAAAAACAACAAGCAGCCTTCTGTCGTACATACCAGGAGATGTTCACCGCGCAGTACTATGCGTGTTGCTGATCATAGCGTGCAGCTGTTCATCTACAAAACTACACAGAGACACGGTAAATAAATATTCCCTGAAGAATCCTCCATAAAACTAAAACGTACGAACCTGAAACTGGGGGCAGCTTATGCGCGCAGCAGCATGGAGCAGGGACGGCACACCAAACATCCTTCCATTCATAAATGGCGGACACCCGTAAAGGGGCGGTACGGATGACAACGCATCCCAGGTAACCAATGTCCTCCCATTTTATACCATAACACTCCGGTCCTGATAGGTTAACCATTTACCTGACATCAACTAATAAGCAACCGAGGGTATACTTCACACTGCTACATTCAGCCTAGTGTTTATTTACAGATAGACAGTCAAAAAGATAAATTAATCAATATTTTATTTATAACAGGACTTTATTTATTTATAATAATACACCACAGATCCCCAAGAAACAGTAACAAAAACAGTGACAGAAATATCAGAAATAGCGTGGGTCTGTCACGTGATTAAGGAACGACTCAAAACCCGAAAGACTCATGAAGAGAACTAATCAATAGACCTTTTTCACAAGAATCGGAAATCACGTGACGCAGGGTAAAGTTAGTTCCGCTATGCGTCTACGGCTATTACGTTGATATGCTCTTTTCTCAAATATCGCTTCTTACCTTTTCTGGTTTGTCTGTTTTCCAAATAGCTTTTGTATAATCTACAAATAAATTATTTTCTACTTGTTTGTAGCTTATACAGCCACTCAGACCGTTGACCGAATTTACCGGAAGATGGATTTATATCACCAGTTGTCATACAGCAAAGGCTACGCAGCTACGCATTCAGCAATTTCCCAGATCGTATTACTTACTACGAACATTTATATAATTTATTAATTAAAAAAATTTACTCCCAATATATACTTTAATGTGGGATATAAAGTCGTGAGATACATAATGTCGTGAGTTTAATAGCTACGTTTTAAAAAATATTGCATGTCTCATATGGCATCACATCCCACATTCAAGCATATGTTATCATTAATCCTGATCGATTAAAATGATTAAGACATAATTTCCAAAACCACACTGTACACAACTATCAGTCTTTGCATGTTGCAATAGCACAACAATGCTGCGCATAATACACACTTTAAGATGATGATAACAGGAAAATGAGTGAGAGATGACTGAAGTGTTTATATCCAGAAATATCATGGTGCGAGCAGTCCTGCTTCACGAATCAGAGGATCAGGCTTGTGTGATAAGGGATCTACCAGTCGATCATTTCCCCAGCACGTCGCTAAAAACACTCTATACATCTCATTATGTGCATACTATCCACCCTAAATAGTACTGAATATTAATAATGTCACATAGTATGCACGTTTAGACACAGACACTGTCTTTACAGCACATGGAGCGCGATAATGCACAGCCGCGCCAAACAGACAGGAAGAATATAAGTTTAACCGCCATCACTTCAAATTATTTATTAAATTTAGCTCTTAATGCGAGCTCTGTAGTCTCACCAATAATTCACCAAGGCCGTTCAAACATTTTCAAGACATTTAATTCGTAAAACGACTTTGATTCCCGAACTGGTTCTGATCGAGGCTATCTATCACTGTAACCGGAAAATCTTTTACACTGCGTGGCTCATTCCGGAAGCCAAAAACCCGGAAGTGTGAAAAAGGTCTATTCTCTTTCCGGCTCAGAATGCATTGGCTTGTGCTGCGTTCCAATTCGCCTACTTATACTACGCCCTAAAAGTATGTACTCTTTCTGTGAACAAAAAGTACTTACTTTTGAGTGTGTAGCAAAAGAGTAGACAAGCTTTGGGACATACTAACACGTCAGACAATCGCGTCTTTTCTCTCTGTCGCATCCTGTCACCGTAAACTGGCCTGTCAATCATCTTACATCCTCCACATTTCATTTAGTTAATTTCCTACCGTGTCGGAGAGAAATGCAGCACGTTGATCTGCAGTCGCGGGTCTTTCATGTGGAGAACTCTCCTCATATTAATGCATAATGATGCATTTAAAAGTTAATGGCCAATCAGATCTTTATAAAAGTCCACATTGGTATTTGCAGATGAAAAATAACACGGGTAACATTAAATATATATTTTCTATCAGGTTAAACTGATTATTAGTCACTCAAATCTCTCAGCGTCGATTGCATATATCCGCCATGTTTTGTAGTTTTTTAACACTTTTTACTCGTGTTTGTAGTTCTGAACTGAATCCTCGTCCAATGCGCAATAGGTTGTGGGCAAGCCTCTATAGTGTGCACGGATCCACACTTCGAAAATCTACCGGAAATATTAGACCATCCGGGGACTTTTGGCATACTCTTTTCAACATACTATGCTGGATGGATAGTATGGACATTGGAACGCAGGGCTGGTGTATGGGTCTGTCACGTGATTAAGGAACGACTCAAAAACCCGAAAGACTCATGAGATGAACTAATCAATTCTCTTTCCGGCTCAGAATGCATTGGTTTAGCATGGGACTGCCTGTCACGTCATTAAGGAATGACTTAAACCCGAAGACTTGTCAGACAAGAGGTGAGGTGAGCTTAATCAGCTTGTCATAAACTGAAGACCCAGGTAAAGAATGAATTAATCATTTCTGAATCTTATAGCATTGTAGTGGGATCAACGTTTGCATAAGTAGTAGATGTGTTGGGGAAGTAACACGTAACATTTTAATTACATTTTGCTAAAATGAACGAAATGAACGAAATGACTCGAAAAAAGATTCGTTCATTTTGTTGAACGAGACTCAAAAGTCCGAGTCAGTAAAATGATCCGAACTTCCCATCACTAGTAGACACTGCTAAGTGTATTACTGCCCTCCTCAGGTCAAAGTTTGAACTAATTTTTATATACTTGCACAAGCATATTTTAGATGACAATTTAGTTCAAAAAGCAGCCTTTCACCTGCTCCCAGTGTGGAAACAGTTTTAGAGTGAAACGAAACCTTAATATTCACATGAGAATTCACAGTGAGTCAGTTGATTAGACACTAAAACAGAACATTCCCTTTACCGTTTTATTTATTTATTTATTTATTTATTTTATAATATATGCAGCTTTACTCACCACCTGCAATCTGCAAATCCAGCGCCGATCTGGGACTTGTTTACAAAGCATTCATCACCGAATTCCCGGGAAGAAACAAACAATTTTCATCCACAAACACATTGGGACGCAGGGATACTGTTAAAAGGAATGAGCTGAAGGATGAACTGGTGAAAAAGGGGTGAGCAGATTACAATAAGTTTTTATTTATTTATTTTTTTTTTTTAAATCTAAATTTAGGACCAGGTAGAAACATAACACCATTAATGTTACAATATTTGGAAAGTATAGGTTTGAATAAAGTTATAATATGTAGGGTATTTTTTTCTTTATTTAATTTTCACTTTAGAGTGTGGAAACGGTAGGAAAGGGAAAGCCTCAGCCTCTATGCGGGTATAAGAATTAAGAGTGATTGTATGCTGGTTGGTGTAATAAGACTTGTGTGTCTGCAATCCGACGTAAAACAAGAAGGAGAAGAAGAAACCCAGAAGATGGCAGTAGTGCAACGTCTCTGGATGCAAGCTGCCGTTAAGCCCCAAAGAAGAAGAAGAAGAACTGACAGTGACAGATGGAGCGATCTGCTCAATAAATAAACTGGAGATAAAGATGGAGCAGCATGAAGAGAACCAGACAACACCGGATGTGATGATTAAAACATGCCAGTCTTCACCGAGGCAAGAATGGACGAATGAAAGACCGTGTGAGTTTGTTATTTCTGACTGATTCAGTTCTGATGATTCTGTAAATTGTTTACCGTGATTAAAAGTCACGTAGTACAAAAGACACGTAAGTCAGATGATTTATTCAAAAAGCCTAAACGTATCGTTACTCGGTCTGGATTTTCAAATGCAGTAGCGGCCTTTGTTCAGATGCCCGCAATAGTTAGGTTTTTTTTTTTTTTTTTACATTAGTTGATTAAAATTTAAACCAAAGAATCCAAAAGCCGTAGAAATAATATACAAAATGTTTATATGATTTGATAATTGAGATGATTCATTCATTCAATGTGCTGTAGTAAAGTCACTGTAGAATGAAAATAGGGGAAATCAATCAGGTAATGGTCTATATTTCAAAGCAGAATTAATTCATGCACATTGCACATAATGTTGTGTTCCCAGGTCCTAAAAGGAACACTCACCAAAAAATGAAAGGGAACTCAATTCATTCATTGCGCACTGTGTGGGAAGGCCAAAGTATACTTGGGGACTGAGCGGAAAGTGGAAAATGTTCCCCCGGTTTCACAGACAAGGCTTAAGATAGTCGCAGACTAAAATGCATGTTTGAGCTTTTTTAACTTGCACTGACATATCTTAAAATATGTGTTTTTTCTAGTGTACATTTATAAAAGCTACTTAAATATCCTAATTGAACTAAGGCCTAATCCTGGCTTAGGCTAAGTCAAGTGTGCGCAAACATCCGAAGCACTAAAGCCTGGTTTATATTCGCCACGTCTGCACAAGCACAAAGGTGCGCACGGCAAAAATGACCTTGCCGTGATGAGTGCGTGAGACTCCATTTTTTTGTAACTTTCTGCATGGCTCCGCTTCTGAAAATGCATGACTTTGATGCGATTCTGACCAAACTGGTACCGCTATCTTACCAGGACATATAATTGATTACATTTACAAAATGAGCCTACAATAGCAAATATGCCATTTTAATGAAAATAAAGTTTCATGAATAATAAAAAATGTTTAATGAAATTATAAAATAATTAAGAGATTGTTGTTTAATTTAGCCTTTGAAATGAGATGCAGCTACTGTCACGTGTACTTCTCACCACTGCTTCCTTTAAGAGGACAATTACTCAGAGTTGTCATTTCAAAGAATAGTACAATGGCAAACCCGTCAAGTATAAACTGTATGAATTGTTGGCAGATACACCGGTGCATCTCTAGAGATAATTGATCTTTGGCTAATATGGTTCTTCAAATGTGGACTTGATTAAAATATTTGGATTAAGTTGTCTAATATTACTGTGTGTTCTTGTGCTCAAGGGTAGTTCACCCAATAATGAAAATTCTGTCATCATTTAATGATGTTTTATTAACCAAGTTCAGGAGTAACGCATTCAAATGATCTATCCAATCAGCATGAGAGGAGGCCCGACTCATATATGTTCCTTTCTGAGTCCCTTCTCCACCCACAACGCCTTTGGTTCTTATCCCAACCAGTGATACGGGGGGAGTACTAAGGGTTTGGGCCAAAATTCGAGCTTAGAGCCCTCCCCTCAGACAGCACACCAAACGTATACCATTTTACTCTATCTGATTATTTGTAAGTGTGAACTTAACCTCATGTCACCCTCACTTTTGTTCATCTTCAGAACACAAATGAAGATGTTTTTGCTGAAATCTGATCACTTTGATGCTTCAAAAAGTTCATAAAGAGATTGTAAAACTAATCCATATGAATTGAGCAGTTTAGTCCAAATTTTCTGAAGAGATACAATTGCTTTATATGATAAGACTTTTATTCACATATAAACATTGATCAGTGAACATAAACAGCTCAACCGTACTTCCAAACCGAACCTCGTTGGTTCTTGCAGAAGCTCAAACATGCTGCGTAACACACGAGAATGAACCTCACTGGTTGAACCTCACTTGGAGCTAAACTCTGCATGACTGTGACCCTCCAGGACTGAGTTTGGACACCCCTGGACTAAATCAGTGAACTAATGAGTAACCACAGAAACCGATGAACACAAAGTAAACTGATCTAGAAACAGTGAAAACCAACTCAAAAGTTCAAGGATTCACCCAAAAATTAAAATTGTCATTTATTACTCTTTTTTATTTATTTATTTATTTTTTTTTTTTTTACTCACCCTCATATCATTCCAAACCAGTAAGACCTTTGTTCATCTTCGGAACACAAATTAAGATGTTTTTGATAATAATCCGATGGTTTAGTGAGGCCTGCATTACCAGCAAGATAATTTCCTTTTTCAATGCCCAGAAACTTAAGACATATGTCATACTACTTAAGACATATTTATAAAATATGTCTTCATGAACTGTCTTCATGAAAGACAGTTCATGTGACTACAGTGGTTCGGGGCATGTATCAAACTGCCAAAGTCAAGTGAACTTTTGAAATTTTGAAACACTTATGACATAACAAAGCCTCGGTTACTGAAATCAAATGATTTTGGCGCTCCAAACCACTGATTCAATACAAAAGATTCATAAAGCTTCAAAGCTTCATGAAGCGGTGTTTTGAAATCACTAGATATTGTTGAATAAAGTCGTTATTTTGTTTTTTTTTTGGTGCACAAAAAGTATGCACTTCATTTTATAATATTAATGTGACTACAGTGGTTCAACCTTAACTGTTTTAAATATGTTTTTAGTACCTTTCTAGGCATTGAAAAAGGAAATGATCTTGCTGCCAATGCAGGCCTCACTGAGCTATCGGATTTGATCAAAATATCTTAATTTGTGTTCAGAAGATGAATGAAGGTCTTACGGGTATGGAACGACATGAGGGTAAGTAATGACTGTATTATTCAGTCAAGAGCAGTGAGTGATTTCTCTTTTTCTTTTTTATTAATATTAATGACAGACAGCAAGCAGGTTTATTAGGCTACCATCCCTTTAAGAGCTAATGCGCAGATCCAATATACTGTACACATGTTTTCTTTCCCAACTGTTTGCACTCACTTTAGACCTAACAGACTGTGTTTACGTGAATACCTGCTAAGATGGGCATTTTGTAAGAATTTTGTGTATTTGACTGATAAGTGCAATAAGCTAGTTGTTGTGTGTATAGCAACCACATACACTTTCGAAGTGGAGGCAGACAAGTGCCTCTCAAGGCTTGCTGTAGGAAGGAAAGCACTGACCCGAGGCCACATCTCTGTGGGTCCTTATCTCAGGAGGAACACCACGCAGTGAAAATGCGCCACTTCAGGGCATAGAGCTGCCTCATAGATGGGCTTTAGCCTGAGAGATGGTATCTATAATCATTGGTGATAGCCCCCTGAATTCTTCCTCATCCTGTCCAGGGACCAGACACAGAGGTTTCAGAGGTCCAGGGCCCTCTTTTATCAATGGTGCACACGGACAGATTTGTGCGTAGTGAGTGCGTAAGAACAGTTTCACGCAAAGTGTGGGATTCATCAACTTGTACTTAAACGTAGAAATGTGTGTAAATATAAGCACACCTCTGAGCATGCTTACGCAGATAATCTAGTGGTAGAATAGTGACACTACACACAAAAATCATTTTCACAGTAAAATCAGTCACAGTAAAATCAGTCACAGTATGCATTAAGCAATCCACATGTCCTGTGTTTCCATTATTTATAAAACACTCAATTTATCAATTGTCTAGTTTTACACACAGTGTGTAATTGGTGTAACTGTAAAATAAAAAATCAAACAAACAAAAAAAAAATGGTTAAGTAAATAATACAGAAAAACAAAAACAAAACAAATGCAAGTTATTTAGTAGTACTCAATTTAAGCTTGTAGAAATTACAGTGTAAACATCAGCATTATAAAATTAAGTTAAACTACTCAACTTTTCTGATACTAGTGTTCCCATCATGCCCTTGGCCTTGAATAATTAATGAGGTCAATTTTTTTTGCTGTTTTCTAGCTGTTTTTACACTGTTTTATCATTGCTTTTGTGGTTAGGTTTAGTAGCTTAACATTTTGTGACATTTGGAGCTCATTTTCTACTCAAAATGCTACAATCACGCTCAAAAATGTTCCATCGAATGTTACCGTCATTGTGTGTTGTGTACCAAGTATTGAGGTCTCTGTGTTCAACTATAGCATTACTTTTAATGTGTAGATATGATGTCTACACAATATCTTTCATATTATCTGCTTAGATGTTTCTAAAAAGTAAAAGCATACACATCAACAGCATGGTTTCATTTAGTGTTATGTTGTTTTGTGTAAAATGTATTGCAAGAGTTTTAAATTAAATAGAAATTACTCAACTTTTTACTGATAAAGTTAAAGTTACTTATAATTTTACTTATCTTAGCTAAGTAGAGTAACTTAAACCCATATTTGAAATTTACTTAAATAGTTTGTGTGCAAAAACTTAAGTAAAAATTAAGTAAACTTTATCTTTATTTTATCTTGTATTATTGGAAGACTTTGCAAACAATGCGCTCCAGAGAGCACATTTTCCAAGATCATGCTGATCTGCTTGGCAAGAGCTCTCTTTGCTATTATTGTGGTGAGGAAAAAACACAATCACGTGACTTTTAAAGGGAAGTTTTGTCACCATACATGGTTTATTGGAGGCGTTTCCGAATGCTAATGACCTTGAACGTGAACGAGCATGGCACTTACGCACATGTGGGATTTATCAACAATGATTGCTTACTCATGTGCGTAAGGACTGCGTGCGCACGTTTGATAAATGCGGATTTTCTTGTACTTAGGCACATTCTTAATTTCATTCATTGGACAAAATATAGAACTTTTTCTACGCACTGTTGATAAATGAGGGCCCTGGTGCGGGTGCAAGATTGTGCCTTGCCCCTGAGAAAGAAGGTCCTTTCTCAGGGAGATTTGCCAGGGAGGGGCTGACGCCATGAGCATGAACTCTGTGAACCAAGTCTGGTTGGGCCAGCAAGGGGCAACCATTAGAAATTGTTCCTCGTCCTCCCTGACCTTGCACAATGTCTGTGTGATGAGGCTTACTGGGGGAAACGCATACTTGCGTAAGCCCTAGGGCCAGCTATGCACTAGTACATCCGTGCCGAGGGAAGCCTCAGTCAGGGAGTAACACAGAGCACAATGGGAGGACTTTTGGGAGGCAAACAGGTCCACCTGTGCTTCACTGAATCGATTCTGTATCAGCTGGACCGTCTGGGGATGGAGACTCCATTCTCCATGACTGTCAATCGGCTGTGCGATTGAGGGTACCCGGGACATGAACAGCGCACCGACTTTAGTCGTTGCTGACTCCAGAGGAGGAGATGGTGGACAAGTTGTGACATGAGACGAGAGCAGATCCCGCCCTGGCAATTTAAATACACCATCGTTGCTGTGTTGTCCATCCAGACCAACATGTGCTTGCCCTGAATCAACAGCCGAAGCCTCCTCTGGGCCAATAGCACAGCATTGACTGAGCACAGTCTAGAGAGAGCTGCACAGTCATGGTGACCGAGTCCAACTCCACAACAAGAAACGAGATGTTCTGCGAGGGAGATAGCTTGCTGTTCTCCCAGTTGACCCAAATTCCCAGTCGGGCTAGGTGCTGAAGGACCTGGTCCCTGTTCGCAGACCAACTTCTGCGACTAAGCTAAAATAAGCCAGTCGTCGAGGTAGTTGAGAAAGCCCTGCTCTTTCAAAGTAGCAAGGGCAGTTTCCGAAATCTTTGTGAAAATGCGGAGAGACTGGTTCAGCCCGAAAGGGAGGACATTGTGCAGTGGCAGAGGTGTGGTGCAGAGCACGAGTGCAGCAGGCCTGGCACAGCAGAATGTGGGAAGGCGACAAACTCACCCAGGAACTTGACCGGAGGAACTAAGCATGCTGGGGGAATGGGAAGTTTGTGGGGATTTACCCTTCAAAAACACTGCCATTTCACTTCCCAGTTTGGCCTCAGTGCTTGCCGCCGAGGCCTTGTACCCAGAGTTAGAAGGACTAGGACGGGAAGTGGCTGAGGAGGCTCTCTGTCTTTAAAGACATAAGAAAACCGTGACCGCAATGTTCAGATTGTCATGCTCTCGCAGTGAGAGCACCAGCCTCCCACGAACACTGCTTCAGCATAGGCACGGCCATGGATAGATGGATGCTTGATGAACAGTCAGTCAGTGACCAGTTCATAGTGTTCAGTTTGGCTGGTTATTACCTGCTTGATGATTAGCCTGCTAGTTATGTAATCAGTTAGCTTGCCAACTGTATACACAATGAATTTGTTATTGTGAATTTGACCTCAGTATGATGTCAAATATGAGGGGGTGCTGTGTTCATTTGCAAGCATGCAGCTATTATTCGTGGCTTCTGATGCCTGTGTGAAGAATTACTCTTAAATTCTTGGGGTTTTGATGCCAGAATATGCACTTTATTATCAGAGATATAAAGCCAAGTTGATCTGCAGAGCAACTGTAGTGTCTATATTCACATATTACATTTGATCTACTCCAGTACATTCCATACATAAATGGCTATATTCATATCGATTAGACTTGATGCTTTTATATTCTGATTAATAGAAATATTCCATACTCACAATACTGTGTTTCAGTGTCTCAAAACAGCTTGGTTCATTTACTGTGAATCACTGCTCTGAGATGCTGAAAACACAGGATCATGAGGTGTTCCCCATGTAAAAGAACATGGGATATGCTCTGAAATTGGCACAGCATATAACCAGCAATCAGTCAAAATAAAAGCTTGATGGTTTAACCTTTGAAAATGAATATGTAATTATTAGTATTGTAATTTTGCAGCTGGACAATAGAATAATTTGCATTAAAATGCTCAATTTTTATTTTACAGTAAAATACTATTATTAAAATATATTTCTCATGTTTATTGTATTTAGTATATGTTTAATAATAAATTACTTTAAAATTATAATTTTTTTTATAGTCATACTGAGTTGGTCAAAAACAGTGGAAATGTTTAAAGTCTGTTCACCATAAGCTTATTAGAGTTTCACCCAAATCATTCAAATCCCAATTTTTTTCATATCGCAATGTATTACAGCAAAAACAAAAGTTTTTCTTTTCCAATATCTTGGAGCCCTAGGCAGATGAGATGAATGTTAGTGCCAGGTGTAAATTGAGCCTAACAGTGTCTAATAGAGGAAAAGGCTATAGCAAAGTGCATCTAAAAGTCTTACCAGATTTAATTTCAATAACTTGAGAATGAAAGATCTAACCTTTAGTATGTCAAAGATAAAGCAATGACGTCTTTTGCAAATGAATTTGCTGCAGATCTAAAACTTTGGATATCTAACCTTTTATTGTCCTTGAATTGATTTTTGACTTTTGATTTTTTTTAATGCTTATTTTAGGTCTGAAAGAAGATTATATCGCTTGCCATCAGTGTGGGATATGTTTCACCAAGCAAGCGTGCCTTGAAAAGCACATGAGAATTCACATGGGAGAAAAGCCGTTCACCTGCCCTCAATGTGGAAAGAGATTCACATTTAAACAAAGCATTCAGAGACACATGAGAATTCACACTGGAGAGAAGCCTTTCACCTGCTCTCAGTGTGGAAAGAGTTTCACAGAGAAACAAAACCTTAAATATCATATGAGAATTCATACTGGAGAGAAGCCTTTCACCTGCTTTCAGTGTGGAAAGAGTTACACAATGAAGCAAAGCCTTGAGATTCACATGAGAATTCACACTGGAGAGAAACCTTTCCCCTGCTTTCAGTGTGGAAGGAGTTTTAACATGAAACAAAACCTTGATATTCACATGAGAAATCACACTGGCGAGAAGCCTTTCATCTGTTCTGATTGTGGAAAGAGTTTCACAGTGAAACACAACCTTGAGAGTCACATTAAAATTCACACTGGCGAGAAGCCTTTCACCTGCTCTCAGTGTGGAAAGAGTTTCACAGAGAAACACAACCTTAAATATCACATGAGAATTCACACTGGAGAGAAACCTTTCACCTGCCCTCAGTGTGGAAAGAGTTACACATTGAAGCAAAGCCTTGAGATTCACATGAGAATTCACACTGGAGTGAAGCCTTTCTCTTGCTCTCAGTGTGGAAAGAGTTTCACAGTGAAAAGAATCCTCGAGAGTCACATGAGAATTCACACTGGAGAGAAGTTGTTCATCTGCCCTCAATGTGGAAAGAGTTTTGCAGTGAAACAAAGCCTTGAGAGACACATGATAATTCACACTGGAGAAAAGGCTTTCACCTGCTCTCTGTGTGGAAAGAGTTTCACAGAACAAAGAATCCTTAAAGTTCACATGAGAATTCACACTGGAGAAAAGCCTTTCAACTGCCATCAGTGTGAAAAGAATTTCACAGTGAAACAACATTTTGAAAATCACATGAGGATTCACACTGGAGAGAAGCCTTTTATTTGTCCTCAGTGTGGAAAGAGTTTCACAGTGAAACAAAACCTTGGGAGTCATATGAGGATTCACACTGGAGAAAAGCCTTTTATTTGTCCTCAATGTGGAAAGAGTTTCACAGTGAAACGAAACCTTGAGAGACACATGAGAATTCACACGGGAGAGAAGCCTTTCACCTGCTTTCAATGTGGAAAGAGTTTCACAGTGAATCAAAGCCTTGAGAGACACATGAGAATTCACACGGGAGAGAAGCCTTTCACCTGCTCTCAATGTGGAAAGAGTTTCATGATGAAACAAAGCCTTGAGAGACACCTGAGAATTCACACTGGAAAGAACACTGACTAAGGTCTAATACTGGGGTGCTCAAACATCTTTGGGGCCACACAGCAAAATCCCCAGAGTTAAATCAACTCTGCTCAGAGTACATATGGTCCCTCTCTAGAGTTAAAGGTCCCGCAGAGTTAAAGTTAATGAGATAATTAAGCAATTAATAAGGCTCTGACTTAAGTCACTTGTAGTTCTTGTTTTTTCTTATTTCTTAAGTGATTCTGTTTGTTAACAGCAGGTGTTCATCACTGATGCACACTCATTACTTAATTAATTGCTTAATTATCTCATTAAATTGAACTCTGTTTCAGTGTTATTTTAACACTATTTAGAGACTTACAGACTAGAAAATTATCCAAGGACCCCCTCATAATTATAACAGTGATTAAACTGACATTGGGCTCCTGTCTCATTCACTACTAATCCCAATGTTTCCGTATTCTCATTACTACAACATACAGTGGGTACGGAAAGTATTCAGACCCCCTTAAAATTTTCACTCTTTGTTATATTGCAGCCATTTGCTAAAATCATTCAAGTTCATTTTTTCCCTCATTAATGTACACACAGGACCCCATATTGACTGAAAAACACAGAATTGTTGACATTTTTGCAGATTTATTAAAAAAAGAAAAACTGAAATATCACATGGTCCTAAGTATTCAGACCCTTTGCTCAGTATTTAGTAGAAGCACCCTAATACAGTCATGGAGTCTTTTTGGGAAAGATGTAACAAGTTTTTTACACCTGGATTTGGGGATCCTCTGCCATTCCTCCTTGCAGATCCTCTCCAGTTCTGTCAGGTTGGATGGTAAACGTTGGTGGACAGCCATTTTTAGGTCTCTCCAGAGATGCTCAATTGGGTTTAAGTCAGGGCTCTGGCTGGGCCATTTAAGAACAGTCACGGAGTTGTTGTGAAGCCACTCCTTTATTATTTTAGCTGTGTGCTTAGGGTCATTGTCTTGTTGGAAGTAAACCTCCGGCCCAGTCTGAGGTCCTGAGCACTCTGGAGAAGGTTTTCGTCCAGGATATCCCTGTCCTTGGCCACATTCATCAGGGCTGCAGTGATGGTTGACTTTCTACAACTTTCTCCCATCTCCCAACTGCATCTCTGGAGCTCAGCCACAGTGATCTTTGGGTTCTTCTTTACCTCTCTCCCCAAGGCCCTTCTCCCCCGATAGCTCAGTTTGGCCAGACGGCCAGCTCTAGGAAGGGTTCTGGTCGTCCCAAACGTCTTCCATTTAAGGATTATGGAGGCCACTGTGCTCTTAGGAACCTTAAGTGCAGCAGAAATTTTTTTGTAACCTTGATCAGATCTGTGCCTTGCCACAATTCTGTCTCTGAGCTCTTCAGGCAGTTCCTTTGACCTCATGATTCTCATTTGCTCTGACATGCACTGTGAGCTGTAAGGTCTTATATAGACAGGTGTGTGGCTTTCCTAATCAAGTCCAATCAGTATAATCAAACACAGCTGGACTCAAATGAAGGTTTAGAACCATCTCAAGGATGATCAGAAGAAATGGACAGCACCTGAGTTAAATATATGAGTGTCACAGCAAAGGGTCTGAATACTTAGGACCATGTGATATTTCAGTTTTTCTTTTTTTAATAAATCTGCAAAAATGTCAACAATTCTGTGTTTTTCTGTCAATATGGGGTGCTGTGTGTACATTAATGAGGGAAAAAAATGAACTTAAATGATTTTAGCAAATGGCTGCAATATAACAAAGAGTGAAAAATTTAAGGGGGTCTGAATACTTTCCGTACCCACTGTATGTACACTTGAAACAGAACTGTAAAATAAAATGCTACCACTTTTTCTATGTTTGTTTGTTTTTTTGTTTTATGATAAATAGGCTGTGATGTCCAGTTAGCACTAGAAGTGATATGTTTGTGTGTGTGTGTGTGAGCATTTTGATTTTTACCTTATAGTAGCAAAAGGAACATAAAATACTTTCAGCATAGGCACGGCCATGGATGGATGGATGCTTGATGAAAAGTCAGTCAGTGACCAGTTCATAGTGTTCAGTTTGGCTGGTTATTACCTGCTTGATGATTACTTAACTAGCAGGCTAATCGGTTAGCTTGCCAACTGAGAGCATTTATGGTCATGCAAATAATAGTAAGACATGATTCAATACTATTCAAAGGGTCTATGTTTACATTCAAAATCTCTTCTCTCCTTAAACCTATTTCCGGAGTGTGTCAAAAAATAAACCATATGATTTGAGCGGCTTAGTCCAAATTTTCTGAAGAAACTCAATCGCTTTTTATAATGAACAGATTTAATTTAGGCTTTTACTCACATATAAACATTGATAAGCGAACATAAACAAATGCTTAACCGAACATGAATAACGCACAAGAAAAAACCTCTTCCGGAAGCTCAAACATGCTTTATAACCAATGCGGTTCATTCTCATGTGTTACGCAGCAGGTTTGAGCTTCTGGAAGAGGTTTGTTCGTGTTATTCAAGTTCGGTTGATTGATTGAGTCTCTAAAGTGACAATTCATGTGGATTAGTTAGATCTCTTTATGAACTTTTTCAAGCATCAAAGATCAAGTTGCAAAGGCAGTCTATGGGAGGACAGAGAGCTGTCAGATTTCATCTTCATTTGAACGACATAGGGGTGAGTGATTAATGACAGAATTTTCATTTTGGGGTGAACTAACCCTTAAGTTTCTAGGTTTTGCTTATTTTATGTTAAATGCATTATATAAGTCACTTTAAGTCGCAGCACTATTCAGATGATACAAAAAGGTGACATATACAGGGGTGCACATAAGTGGTACACAGGTACGCATGCGCAGTAAAAAAATAAACAACGCGTACCAGAAAACATGGAGGGAAGTGCTTTTGAGTACCAACATTTTTGAGGACCGGTTCACAGGGAAACGTTTACTTGTTCTCCATCTCTGGTATGGTAAGATAGCAATCATGATGATAAGTGTGTATGTAACGTAGTTCATAGATATGGGAAGAAGGAGGCGGGAACCGACGAACGTTAACGTTAAACTTTAATATATATAAATAACCAAATACAAAATGAAGGTAAATGCCAGCAGACCCTCACGGACGTCTGCTGGCCACACAAACATAATAGAACATAAAGTAAAGTCATGGCTTGGTCCTCTCTCATCCTTCACTGTCGTTGCTCCCCTTGCTTATGCTTCCGGTGCTCCTCCGTGAGAGATTCGAGACCGGTGCAACGCGCAGCTGATGCTCGTTATCACTCACGCCACCAGCCTCGCACTGTTCCCTCACGGCTCTCGCCCGCCCTGCTCGTCACATACCCCCATTGCCCCTCACAGGCCGGGGGGTACCCACGAGATGGCCCTCTACTCCCCCTGGGGGCCAGTCTCAGCGGCCGCAGCACCTGGGGGTAAGGATAGACGAGACGAGAGAAAAAGAGACGGAAGCACAGGGAGCGACAGACGAGAGAGGGAAGAGAGAGAAAAAAATTCTTGGTCCGGTTCCTGGACATACTGCCACTCGGTCCTCAGCCAGCCGAGAGGCTCTTCCTCGTGGTGCCATGCGATGGTACTGGATGCTCGGTGGACGGCTCGATCCTCCTCCGCCCCCTGGGGGCCGGCGATGGCTCCTCCGGCTGAGGGCAGCCGGCAGCGATTTGCACGTTCCCTGCTCCTCCCCTTCATGGCGGACGGCAGCTGGCTCTGGCCCATGGTGAACGCTGGCAAATCCTCCGCTCCCTCTCAGATGGCAGCCATCCCACCTCGACCCAGGAGCACAGCAGCGAGCTCTCCATCCCACCTGTTGATAAATCTCTCCAGCACCACCACCTCAGACAGCCACTCAAGGTCTTCGCACTCCTGTGCTGCCCGACCTCCTCAGCACTGCGATCCTCCTCAGCAGCGAGGGCTCTCCGACAGCAAGTCCCACCTTCCTCCCGGGTTTCGGCACCAATGTAACGTAGTTTGTATGTACGGGAAGAAGGAGGCGGGAACCTGGAATAAAGTCTAGGCTTGGTCCTCTCTCGTCTTTCAATGTCGTTGCTCCCCTTTTATTCCTCTGGAGCTTCTCCGTGAGAGATTTGAGACCAGTGCAATGTGCAGCTGACACTCGTTAATGCTAGCACCACCTGCCTCGTGCCGTTCCCTCATGCAGGGGCGTAGTTTGTGGGGGGGATGGGGGGGAGGTAACCCCCCCAATATTCAAATGCTTCAGTTACAACCCCCCCAATATTTCAACATAAAAATCACCATAGATCAGATGAAAAATATGTAGAATTAATTTATTTTGAAGCAATAATTTCGTTTCTATTGAAATATGAGTTCGTCATAATAAATTAGAGAAAAAAATACCTCCCCCTCCATTGAACCGATTGGTAACGTCCAACCAATGCGTGTCGCACTTTCACCAAAACAACGCGAATGGCGCTCTACTGTTTGAATGAGAGAGTACGGGTAGCTCAAAAAATGAAGAGAACCGCTTCCCAGCCGACTATATTAAACTGCTGGTCAAAGAGAGACGTTAAAAAGAATAAAGCATGTACTGAGAAGGAGGTATGAGAATATTGTAATAGCTAGGTACACTCCACATATATTTTAGCTAGCTAGTCCATTGCAATTCAGCCATAGCTAACAGTGTAACTGCAACCAGTTACCAAAACAGCCGTCTGTTTTGTTAGTTCATGTTTTAATAGTGTCTGTGTTTATCAATGACAAAAGTATTCACATCGGTGTTTGTTTTCTTCCTAAATTAATCTGACTTTTGAACGAATTGGCTGAATGAACGATTTAAGTGACTGACTCAAAAAAAAAAAACGAATCGCTGCCACCTACTGGCTGTGTTAATATTAAACATAATTTCTTTCTTTTTAGAATTACAGTTATGTTAGAATTTGATGAATGATTATACATAAATTTCATAAAGTTATGATAGATAGATAGATAGATAGATGATAGATAGATAGATAGATAGATAGAAAATAAATTATCCAATAAACATTACACACAAAACAGATTATTATAAAAAAAAAAAAAAAAAAAAAAACAGACAGCATACCAACGTTCAACCCCCCCAATGTTGAAACCAAATCTACGCCCTTGCCCTCACGGCTCTCGCCCACCCTGCTAGTCACAGCGTTCTTTAATTATTAGGTATGCAACGGATCGCAGTTAATCCATGATCCGTATGGTTAAGGTCCAACGGTTCGGCACGCATGTGATTCGCGGATTAACTGCTAAATTGAACCATAATAGAGTGAAATTTGGATGTTCTGCCATGCCAGTTAACACATTCAAAGGATTTTAAAAGTGGAAAAAGAGTCGAAAATTGTGACTCGCGTGCTGTTATCTGTGCGCATAGCCTCACACCCCCGAAATGCGCACACTCAGAGAGAGAGGGAGACAGACAGTGCTCGAAGACTGAATTAATTTTTCTCTTTCACGTTTACATGCGCTTTAACAGACACATACACACAGAATAATGTCAAATTTCCTGTCTCGGCAAGTATTCTCTCGGTTATGTCATAAGTGAACGGTTGAGAAAGAAACCGGATGTGTGTGTCATTCATTCAGTCTGTGCTTTCCTTCTTAAAGTGACAGCAGCCTAATATTCTTGCTGTTGTCTGTGTCATTAATGTTAGTAAAAATCATTATCATCATCTACCATGTTCTAGAGAAAAGAAGATAGTGAGAAGAGCAGTGAGGAGGAAAGTGACGAGGACAGCTTTTAACAAGTCAAATTATGTTTGAAATTTTATTTTCTGTCATTATTGCCTATTCCATAGATATCAGTGTGTATTTTTACAGTATTTTTTACTTAAAGAGCAGCCGTCTGGTTTATTTTGAGCGTTATTCAGAGTAGCTGCACAAGCTTTTATGATGACACAGCTGCATCACGATTGGTCGGATTCTCAGATGATAACAATGATGTATTTTGTGTTTATTTGAACACCCTTAGTTTCACTTATGCTTACACAATCTTTTTATAACAGTAAAAACTCATGTAATATTAATGTTCTATGGTGTCATGTTTATCGAAATAAAAATGATTAAAATATGTTAATTAGTATTAGCTTATGTTGAACTATTTTTGTACAAACAGGCAATGTATTAAGCAGTACATAAAGTACTGAATGAAAAGTGTTTCTGTTTTCTACATGACTTTTCTTGTATGGACAAAATCAGTTGAAACATTCATCAAAATATCTTCTTATGTTCCACAATGCAGAAATGAAGTCATCCATTTTGTTAAATGTATAGATCACCTACAATAGGTGCATATGTGATAATAAGAATATTTCAGCCATGAAAATACAGATTTTGTTCTCATGGTAATGATTATTCAGCTGTTTTTCCTAGCATTAGTAACAAACTGTTCTGGTCAGTGTGTCACTCACCACTTTATATTTCTTATGCATTTATCCATTTTTTTTTTTACTTCAAATTTTACATCGGCATTTCCATTGGTTCATCAGATCAACGTCCTCGAATGGTGAGCCAGTACATATGACGTAACGAAGCCTCGTTGCTGAAATCACGTGACTTGGCCAGATTGATTCGCGATCCGAATCACTGATTCGAAACAAAAGAAACGGTTACGTTTCGGATCTTCAAGAGGCAGTGTTTTTAAAGCGCCGATCACTACATTAAAGCTGCAGTAATTTCAAAGCAAACCAGCTTCGGATGTAGAGTCTCGATTAGAGAATATAGTGAAAACAGACTGATAGAGAGCTATCTGCGAAATAAACTTAATCAGCAAAGATGGAGCAGCATGAAAACAACCAGACCACACAGGCACCAGATGTCAAGACGGAAACCTGCCAGTCGACTAGTCTTAAACAGAACGATATAACACCGTGTAAGTTGGTTATTTATCAGTTACAAAGACTCAAATATGATAACAATGAATTTGTTAATTCTGTTAATTGTTGTTCGTGACTAATAAAGCCAAGTGTGTCAAATGATTTATGCCTATAAAGCCTAGAAAGGTGGTTACTTAACATGTTCAGCTGACCACAATAGTTGGGGATTTGTCAGAGTAACTTGGATATTATAATATTTTTCTTTATTGACAGCATTTTTTCACAGGTTGCCAAATTTTCCATCGTAATAGACATAGTGTTGAATTTGATCTCTTTCTTGCTTACTATAAACACAATGAACTTGTGATTGTGAAGTTAAAGTACTTCACTTCACATAATCATTTTTAAAAGTACTGAATTTTCTGAATGCTTAAAATGGATATGATAGTTTTTTTCTCTCTCTGTGCAGTAAATGTGTCCCAATGATGCTTAAACCATCTGATGATATTGTCAGTCAGCTGGTCTTTATCACAAAATATTTGCCTTAAGGGTGATACTACAACCCTCCATTTGTCCACTATAAACCACCTAGCAACAAGTTGAATACTGCAAAAAAATATTACAGTAATTTTGATAGTGAAGTCTTCATTTTCACTGCAATCAAAAACTGAGAACAGTACCGCCACATTATATATGTAGATAATAAAGTTTTTCTTAGGAAATGCTATTGCAATTTTAATCTAAAAGATAATAACTGTGTATAAGTCTTACCAGATTTAATAGCAAGCACATTAGAATAAGAGATATAACCTTTTGAATGTCAAAAAAAACTTTTGTTTAGATTTTTTTTATAGAAATAAAAACCATTTAGTTCAGTTGCACAATGGATTCTTCAATTATAAACTGAAAGTGTTTGCTTTTGTCCATACAGCACACACTGCACAGTGCAGCAGGAATCAGATTTCACTTATCACATGATCAGTAAGGAGAGATGACAGACAGGACAATGGTGGAGGATTTGGTGTGCAACAGATCCTGTGCATCATTGACAAATATCTTATCTTGTAAAATGTGCAGTCAGTACTGCCACCCCCTATACACAGAATACATGTGATTGCGAATGCAAAAGTGAAAAGTCAGCATGCATTCAAAAGTGATTTCAATACCCCGAATATAGATACCCTGATGCCAATGACTTATAGGCCAATACACAGAGCACCCATAATAGCAAATTCAAAAGATAAAGTGAAAAGTGAGCATATATTCAAAATCCGCCCTTCCCCTGAGTGGTACTGGTAATACTGCTGTTGTTTTACTAAGTTTATATACCGGTGAAAACTTATTCAGTGACATCCCTATGTCACGTGTTACTTTGGCTATCTCACATTTATTTTCCTTGAGTTTTGACATTGATTTTTTTTTTTTTATGTTTATTTTTAGATCGGAATGAACTGAACGAAGATTATATCACTTGTCATCAATGTGGGGTGCATTTCACCAATCAAGCAAGCTTTAAGCAGCACATGAGGAGTCACACTGGAGTGAAGCCTTTTATTTGCCCTCAGTGTGGAAAGAGTTTCACAGTGAAACAAAGCCTTGAGGTTCACATCAGAATTCACACTGGAGAAAAGCCTTTCACCTGCTCTCAGTGTGGAAGGAGTTTTGCACAACAAGGACAGCTTAAATATCACATGACAAGCCACACTGGAGAGAAGCCTTTCACATGCCCTCAATGTGAAAAGAGTTTCAAAGCCAAACAAAGCCTTAAAATGCACATGAGAATTCACACTGGAGAGAAGCCTTTCACCTGTCTTCAGTGTGGGATGAGCTTCTCACAACTAAAACACCTTAAGCGTCACATAAGAACACACACCGGAGAGAAGCCTTTCACCTGCTCTCTATGCGGAAAAAGTTACAGAGTGAAACGAAACCTTGAGATTCACTTAAGAATTCACACTGGAGAGATGCCTTTTATCTGCTCTGAGTGCGGAAAGCGTTTCACAATAAAACAAAAGCTTGATAGTCACATGAGAATTCACACCGGAGAGAAGCCTTTCTCCTGCTCTCAGTGTGGAAAGAGATTCACAGTGAAACAAAGCCTTGACAGTCACATGACCATTCACACTGGAGAGAAGCCATTCACCTGCTCTCGATGTGGAAAGAGTTATGCTGTAAAACGAAACCTTGAGTATCACATGAGAATTCACACTGGAGAGAAGCCTTTCATCTGCCCTCAATGTGGGAACAGTTTCGCAATGAAGAAAAACCTTGTGCGACACATGAACATTCACACTGGAGCGAAGCCTTTCACCTGTTCCAAGTGTGGAAAGAGTTTCACCGTGAAACATGGCCTTTATAATCACATGAGGATTCACACTGGAGAGAAGCCTTTCGTCTGCTCTGAGTGTGGAAAGAGTTTCACCGTGAAGCATGGCCTTGATGATCACAAGAGAATTCACACTGGAGAGAAGCCTTTCGTCTGCCCTCAATGTGGGAACAGTTTTACAATTAAAAACAACCTTGTGAGACACATGAAAATTCACACTCGAGTGAAGCCTTTTAGCTGCTCTGAGTGTGGAAAGAGTTTCACTGTGAAACATGGCCTTGATAATCACATGAGAATTCACACTGGAGAGAAGCCTTTCACCTGCTCTGAGTGTGGAAAGAGTTACACATTGAGTCAAAGTCTTGAGAGACACATGAGAATTCACAGTGGAGAGAAGCCTTTCGACAGAGTGTGGGAATCTCTTCCTCCACCTGCTTGCAGCATCCCTCAAAATGAAGAGATTACAGTCATAGTGTACCAGAAATCCAACCAGCTTTTGCAGGAGATTGATGTCGTCAATATTTTATATGAAGTTCCAAACGTAGGTTCGGGAAGAGCCTAAACATTCAGTTCTGTCAATCATCATTATTATGTGCGTCATCCCACTGACAGTTTTTTTCAAGCAACCCTTCTCCTCCTTCCCGTCTCCTCCTCTAATTCTCTCTTTCCTTCTACGCACAGTTACGGGTTTTAACTCGGAGCTCGAGCCGAGCTTCGGGTTTGGGCCTCCTCCGCGGACAACAAGCCAGTTCGTTTTATTATTAAACGTTGAGGCTAAATGGGCAGGCAAACTCATGAAATGATTAGGAGGCCATAAGTGATAAGAGACCAAATGGGACGACATGTTTACACAATAGTGTTTCTATAAGTTACTATTCATTATAATGGGAGATGATGAACCTCAGCAAGAACACATTGTAAATCTCACATTTGATACAATGGGAGTAGACCTAAATAAAATGCATTAACCAACAATTAGTTAACCATAGTGATAATCTCAGTAAATCATTTGAAGCGCCATCCACTGCCAGTCGCTCTGGATTTTTTCCCTCTTATTTGTATAATTATTTATCTACATATTTTATACATTCCTTTTACCTTATATATAGATTTCATTTAAACAATGTTGTTTACCATTATGTTGTACAAAGAATAGCATATACATTTCATTAATGTGTGCAAACTGAAACTGATGGAAAGAAACATATATCATCTATGCTTGAGATAAGTCGTTTCTTCAAGACCACAGACACTGTTAAGCAGAAAAATGTTTTATAAGAACATGTACAGTGTATGTTTCTTTTTAGATACAAACAGCTTTGACTACACAAATATCTAAGGTTATTCAGTAAACTGCTAATTCCTTAACACTTGATTTCATACCTCGTGCTCTTCACCTGCATCTGCCTCGTTTCTACACAAGAGTTAACTTGATGTTTGAATAATTTTGAATTTCAACATTTTGAATTTCTTGCATGATGGAGAGTAACTGGCAAGAGACAATGACAACTTCTAAAATGTCTGGCACCAGACTTGAGGAAGAAGAGAAAATCCTGCAGGTCTTCTCACTGAGCTGCTGCAAAACATAAAGACAGTGTGAGTTGTTCATTCAAAGAATTAAATTATTCAAACTGTACCTTGTTGTTTCATCCTGTTGTGATATATATGTCCAAGTGAAACTTAAACTAAAAATAAAAAGTTGGACAGGACTTGATTTTGTCTATCAGGAACCGATTGGATTGCTGGTGTGGTGCATCATAAGATTGGCAGCAGGGAGGGGAAGTTTCCTTTCTTAGGGAACTCAATGCTGCATCAGTTGCTGCCATTATAGGAATACCTTCAGTGTGTGCCAGTGTCTGAAGCATGTGGCTACAGCAGTCGCATGAAATCACTGGCATGCTGGCATGTCTATGAAAGGCACTTTCACTTTCGCGATCAAAGGGGCAGGGGGCTCAAGCACCCCCCAGTGCACGCCACTGAGTTAATTTATAGCATCAAATGAACACGAGAAGGAAAGTTGTTTCAAATGTGGAAAGACGTAAACACACATAATTTTTCAAGTTCAAGTCCAGCGAGGTTAATCTTCGAACTCCTGACTGCTTTGTCGGACAAAATGGCGGATTCTGCGTTAGGATTGGTTAGATCGCTTGTCAATCAAACTCCCAGCGAAGGGTCATAAAGTACCCTAGAAAAAACATTACTGGTGTGAATCTTGAGATAAAACAATGACACTGACATATTTTAAGATACAGTATGTTTGACATAAAACAAGTCAAATTATGTTTGAAATTTTATTTTCTGTCATTATTGCCTATTATATAGACATCAGAGTGTATTTTTACAGTATTTTTACTTCAAGGGCAGTATTTTGAACAGATTCTCCAGAGTGGCTGCACAAGCTCTGTTGATGAAACAGCTGCATCACGATTGGTCGGATTCTCAGATGATAACAATGTGTTTTGTGTTTATTTGAACACCTTCAGTTTCACTAATGCTTACAAAATCTTTTTATAACTGTAAAAACTCATAGTGTAATAGTAATGTTCTATGGTGTCATGTTTATCAAAATAAAACATTAAAAATATATACAGCCACCATTTTATGGTATTTGATACCATTAGCTTATGTTAAACTGTTTTTGTACAAACAGGCAATGTATTAAGCAGTACTGAATGAAAAGCGTTTCTGACGTGACTTTTTTTGTATGGACAAAATCATTTGAAAGATTCATCAAATTTCTTCCTTTGTGTTCCACAATGCAGAAATAAAGTCATACAGTTACTTATAATAGGTGCATATGTGATAATAAGAAATAATAGCCATGAACAATATAGATTTTGTTCTCATTGTATATATAGCTTGGTATACAGCTCACTTTATAGCTAAAAGGCTCTGTCTCTGAAAATAACTCATCTATGTATAATGTATTTGTCTTTTTTTTTTTTTTTTACTTTAAATTTTACATCGGCATTTCCATGGGTTCATCAGATCAACGCCCTCTAAAGGTGAACCAGTAAGTATATATGACGTAACGAAGCCTCGTTGCTGAAATCACGTGACCTGGCCAGTTTGATTCGCGATCCGAATCAATAAGCTTGTTCAAGGTGCATCGGCGCTGCGCAGACTGATCGGCGTATGACATCAAAGTACCGCGAGAGCATTCGACCCCTTATGCTTTTGAATCGCTCTCGCGCTACTTTGATGTCATACGCTGATCGGTTTGCGCAGCGCCGATGCATCTTGAACAAGCCTACTATTTCCAAACAAAAGAAACTGTTACGTTTCGGATCTTCATGAGGCAGTGTTTTTAAAGCGCCGATCACTACATTAAAGCTGCAGTAATTTCAAAGCAAACCAGCTTCGGATGTAGAGTCTCGATTAGAGAATATAGTGAATCAAAACAGACTGATAGAGAGCTATCTGCGAAATAAACTTGATCAGGAAAGATGGAGCAGCATGAAAACAACCAGACCACACAGGCACCAGATGTCAAGACGGAAACCTGCCAGTCGACTAGTCTTAAACAGAACGATATAACACCGTGTAAGTTGGTTATTTATCAGTTACAAAGACTCAAATATGATAACAATGAATTTGTTAATTCCGTTAATTGTTTGTGACTAATAAAGCCAATAGATGTTCAGCTGACCACAATAGTTTGGGATTTGTCAGAGTAATTATATATTTTTCAAATTAGCTGACTTAAACCAGAGAACCCTAGTGCAGCACAAAAAAACGCTTGGATAATTGATAATTTATCCCTTTTAATAATAATAATAAAAACTAAAACAACGACTTAACTTTGCAAGCAAACACATTCTTCTTGACAGTCTTTTTTTTTTCCAAGCTGCATAATTTTTTATTGTAATAGACATAGTGCTGAATTTTATCTATAGCTTGCTTAATATAAACACAATGAATTTGTAATTATGTTAAGTTAAAGTATTTGACATAATTTTTAAAAGTAGGCTACTGAATTTTGGTTAAAATGGATATGGTAGTATTTTTTCTCTCTGTGTGCAGTGAATGATCCCCAATGGTGCTTAAACCATCTGATGATAATGTTAGCCAGCTGGTCTTTATCACAAAATAAATGCCTTAAAGGGTTTGTTCATCCAAAAAATACAATTTCTGTCATTAATGTTGGCATGGAATTAAAATTGACCTTATTTACTTTGTTAGTGCATATTACTAGTCTTGTGGTAAACAATTAATCCATGCAAGTTAAAACACAGAAAAAAATTGTTTGCCGCAGTAACCTTTAATCAAAATCTGAAAAGTTACTTCCGGTCTGGAATGGCGTTCCTTCTCCGATGATGTCAGTTTGACGGCTTGGGTTGAAAATGCTTAAACCACTCCCCTCGAACCGTTAGCCTGCTATGAGCGAGAGATGGAGAGGAGGAGCGCTAAAGTAAAACTCTGCCCTCTATTCAATATTCTGTTTCACTTGGAAATATGTCACAACACTGGAGGAAAGTCGTTATCAACTTCCGGTTCACGGGGACTTGAATTATTCACCCTTCATCCTAAACCCATAAGACCTTTGTTCATCTTCAGAAAACAAATTAAGATATTTTTGATGAAATCCAAGAGGTTTTTTTAATCATTCATAGAAAGTGAATTACTATTGTTAAAGGTCCAGAAAAGTAGTAAGTACATTGTTAAAATAGTCAACGTGACTACAGTGGTTCGAGAACACATTTGTGCACAAAAACAAAACAAAAATAACTGCTTTATTAAACTCCCCTGTCATTCTCTCATGCAGTTGAGGCACAGTGCAGCGCTTCCGTGGCCGGCTCCTGCGTCAGTGTCACACTGCTCATGTGAACTGCGTTGGCCAATACATAGCCAGCGTTTGGGCGCAAACATGGAATGACGTAATAACGTTGCTTGGGGGATAAAAAAAAACATAAAAAATATCTTAATTTGTGTTCTGAAGATGAAAGAAGGTCTTACAGGTGTGGAACAACATGAGGGTAAGTACTTAATGACATACATTTCATTTTTGGGTGAACTAACCTTTTAAGGGTGATACTACATCCCTCCACACAATTACTGTATATTATCCTGTTTATTACACATCTATAGGTACTCACCAAATAAATAAAAGGACATTTTAGTTTATTTTATAATCTTTCCCCTATATATTGACTTTAACAACAAATTAGTCAACTATCAATCAGCCTAGCAACAAGACGAATACTTTAAAAATATTACAGTAATATTGATACTGAAGTCTTCATTTTCACTGCAATCAGAAACTGAGAACAGTACCGCCACACTATATATGTAGATAATAAAGTTTTTCTTAGTGCACCAACTAAAAGGAAATCATATTTAAATCATACAAATTGTTGAATTTTACCTATTTTCAGTGATTGAAAACCGAATGTGGTTGACTTTGCGCACAGCTGATATTTATTGCATTTAAAGAGGAATGTGTGAAGAGGAAATAATGTTTCAACTAGAAATGCATCTTGTTTCCCTCTATCAAAAGAATTGCATAAAACATAACTATGAGTACCAAAAACAAACATTTTTCCAAAGTTTGGATGTCTTTAACTCAAGAAGTGGTAAAGATATCTTGGTGTCATTTTAGATTCTTGTTCTTATGAAACTTTTCTTTTGGAATCTTCATTTTTAAGGCCCTATATGGTCATATATATATCATAGATACACTGATACAGGGATGTCAATGCGGTAATGTGTAGTTATGATACTGCGTATTTTAACTCTTGGTAGGCTCAGAAGCTGTTAAAATAAACAAAATCCCTTCTTCCAAATATCCCTAACTGATTCAAATATAGATTCTTAAAAATAAACTTTTTGGAGCTTTTCAACTTCAAGGATTAGTTCACTTTCAAATGAAATTTTTCTGATAATTTACTTACCTCCATGTCATCCAAGATGTTCATGTCTTTCTTTCATTGGTCAAAAAGAAATGAAGGTTTTTGATGAAAACATTCCAGGATTATTCTCCTTGTAGTGGCCTTCAATGGCCTCCAGATGGTTGAAGCTTTAAAGGGCTTTAAACGATCCCAGATGAGGCATAAGGGTCTTATCTAGCGAAACGATCTGTCATTTCGAAAAAGGTACACCTGTATATGTTTATTAACACTAATGATCGCCTTGCACATGCTCCCGTATTCTTCTGGTATCATTTAAAGCCCTTTGAAGCTGCACTGAAACTGTAATTTTGAGCTTCAGCCATCTGGAGGCCATTGAAGTCCACTATAAGGAGAATAATCCTGGAATGTTTTCATCAAAAACCTTAATTTCTTTTCGACTGAAGAAAGAAAGATATGAACATCTCGGATGACATGGGGGTGAATAAATTATCAGGAAAATTTTATTTGAAAGTGGACTAATCCTGTTACTCAGAGTAATGTTTTATGCATATACAATGCAATGCTTTTAGAGTTACAGGCATGCAAATTTGGTTAAGGAATATTAATGGCACTCAGGTATGTTCTATGCAGTTGAGTTGATAGAAAATCACAGTACGATCTCCATATCTCTGGGACAGAAACATCGAGGGACTTTAAAATGCAGTTACCAAAAGGAAAGTTTAAGAACCCGAATCTAAAAGGATATTAAGATATCTTTAATAATACTTGAGTTTAGGGATGCTCACATTGACCGTTTAACCGTTAACCGAAAGTAAGAATTTTAACCGATTAATACTAACAGTTAAATGTTTTTTTGTTTGTTTGTTTTTTTTTGTTTTTTTGCTGTTTGCTGCATGGTTAAAGAAAAATATGCTATATATACCTCTATATTTTATATATAGGCCTATATATATATATATATATATATATATATATATATATATATATATATATATATAAAACTCGCGGGGCGTTTCACACGTGCCAGACATATTTCGCTAAGCAACCAGCAAAATGAAGCGAGCGAAAAAGAATACTGACCATTTCGATAGAAAGGGTCAGGCGCGCCGTTTGCGCGGGGGACAGGGTGATCAGGACCCCCGCAGTTTTGAAAAGACAGAATTCGACCCCCGCACTTTTGATAAGGGCTGCTTCAATCAGTCACAATATATCATCTTTTAGCTTAGGATATTTCTTTTTTTCAAATGAAACCATTTTCACGTTTCTGTGAGCTTTCGTTCATAAATAATCAACTGTTTTGTCGCAGATGTGAAGAAGAGGAAACGCGCGCTCTCGAACAGAGAAACACGCAATCTCCAAGCAATCGATGTGTGCTAACGTTTTAGGACAGGTCGATGGTATATAAATCGTGTCCGAACGTTAGCGTTTGTCAATCAAGCAAAACCGTCCATTCACAAACCGAAAAATTTGACACTTTAAGCCGGTAAGAGGCTGATCTCTCAGATTGACGCGCGAGCTGGCTTGACTGAAGGATTTGTAGTTAATGGACTGTTTTGAGTTAAAAGCATTGATGGCATCTATAAAAGAGATATCTAAAAGCGAAACGAAAATTATTGCCTCGACCGGCGACAGTGGGGAGGACGCACGAGAGGAGACCTGCGCGTTTAATTGGTATGTGTATAGCTACTGTAATACTGCATTTACAAAGCTTATCAGCGGCATACACTTTGATCACGAAAGTGAAAGTGCCTTTTGCGGTCGCATCGCGGTGCCCCCGCGTTCCCATTTCTCTCGATGGGAACCGTGAGCTCCAGTCCATTACAATTTAGGGCCATGGTATACTTCATTTCCCGCATTCCGCTCAGTCTCGTGCGCGAGCCTTTCAAAGAAACTCCTTTGCCCATGAGCGCGGAAAGACGCGTTCGGTATGCACACGTGCACCGTCCGTGGTCATAACAATAACAATCCTTGAGGTAGGCCTGCTATTTTTATTTGACGGAAAAAAAATGTCTAAAATACCTGTTGTTCAAAGCTTCAATGGATTCACCGTGTTTTTGTTTTGTATTTTTAATTTGTTAAACAATTAAGTGAAAAATATTTAGTGTAGGCCTATTTATTTTATGCCTTTTATTGAAATTATTTTTTTCTGTTGTCAGAAACGCTGCAGGTGCGTGACAATTTGATAATGTGAATCCAGGTTCTGTTGTTTATCTGTTCTATGCTGCTGTTTGCATGTTAAAATAAACCCGTGGAAGACACAGACACTCGTCAATTGTATTTTTTATTTAATGTCATATATATGTCATATTATCATCATATAGGCTATACAATATTATAATCTTATCAGTTAACGACGGTTAATAATCGGATAACGAGCGTCGGTTGTCGGTCGAGAAATTTAACCGAAATGAGCATCCCTACTTGAGTTAAAGACATGAAAACTTGCAGCATAAACACAAGTGCTTTTAGCCATTTTTGTATTGTCATTGTTGGCATATAATGAAACAAAGATTGCTAAAGTCAACAAATTTACTAATAGACCTACCAATCTCTGTGTAAAAATAAAATAATGATTCTGCCATCTTTCTAAAGTCATTTTACACCCCTATAATTTGGCTCCAAATTTCAGGTGAAAATTTTAATTTTTACCCCCCTCTACAAAAAAATAAATATACATGTGTGAGATTAAATATTGGCTTTCATTACTATTTATGTTTGTCTTTCTACTAGGGCTGCACGATATATCGCATGAGATTGTCACGCGCATTTCGTCAGTAAAGCCGGTTCCCTGATTACCGTTAAATCTCCATCACCTGCTTTCAAATGGAGCGCCATTTAATAGACAGAGCCGTAGATCACTGAAAATCCACGCAATATCGCGTTCATTATCGAAGGCGATTCATCTGCGATATGAACGCGATATTGCGTGGCTTTTCATTGAACTACGGCTCTGTCTATTAAATGCCGCTGCATTTGAAAGCAGGTAATGGAGATTTAACGGTAATCAGGGAACCGGCTTTATTGATGAATTGCGCGTGACAATCTCATGCGATATATCGTGCAGCCCTACTTTCTACAGAAAAAAATATTAACAAAATCAAACATTTGAGCCGGGGACCTCTAGTTGAGTTGAGATGGAATTACCTTATTGCAAAGTTCATCTAAAAGATAATAACCTTGAATAAGTCTTACCAGATTTAATAGCAAGAGCATTAGAATGACAGATTTAACCTTTTGTATGTAATTTTTTTTTTTTTAAATTGACCCTTCACCGGGAGTTTGATCGACAAGCTATCTAACCAATAATAATGCAGAATCTGCTATTTTGTCTGATAAAGCAGTCAGAAGTTAGAAGATTAACCTCGGTGGACTTGAAAAATGGTGTGTATTAACATCTTTCCACATTTGAAACAACATACCTTCTGATGTTCATTGATGTTTATTTGATGATATAAATTAACTAGTAGGAAGAGATGATCGGGTCACAAGCCGCTTGAGCTGAGGCGCTATAGCAATCTGTCATGACACATTAAAGAGGTTTTTATTGTTCCAATTTCTTAAAATATTACATAATTTGAAAGCTGGGACTTTATTTAATATCATAAGTAACCTGCTCTGTCTTGTCTGTTGAAGTGTTGTCAGTGTCCTCTTTGCTCCGCAATGTATTTTTAACTGCGTGTGGCGTGAAAGCGCCATGGCTTGTCAGACAAAGCATCAGTAACTAAGGGGGGGCGGGTCTTTGCGAAGGGTCAGTTAGGCCGATTTCACACCGCACGCACAAACAGAGTGTAAGCAGCGCTTTTTGTTTTCAGTGGCTATGTTAACAGATTAGAGCATTGACGGGGCACACAGAGGCAGCGCGTTGCAGAGCAGAATTAAAGCCACAGTCAATTGTTCTTGATCAAAATTGACTTGATTAACATGAAAAATAGCAAATTTCACCATAAAATCAAGTCAAGTGTTTCGTGTTTTACAATCACCATATGACATTCAGTGCCGTGAAAAAAATAAATAAAATACACAAAAACACATCACTGCCAGGAGATTTTGCCTAAAATTCAAAGGTCTGTTTAAAACTAGAGGCATATCATCATATGTGTGTGTGACAGAGGGGAAGTATGCTGCCCATTATAAAGCAAAGAACATGGCAGACAGTGGAGGAGAACACCAGAAAATGTGACAGAATGGACAATACTCGTCTGCATTTACATTACACAAGCCGCAGTTCAGCTGCTCCCTCTCTGCAAATGCAGAACTTCTGCGCTGTATCCACATTGCTTGACCATCCAGTGTGAAAAAGGTTACACAGTGTTACACAGTGTTTGGCCGTACACAGATTACATTACCTGGCCACCGTGGATCTGCCTCCACTGTTGTTTAGATGTTTTATAGAAATAAAAACCATTTAGTTCAGTTGCACAACGGATGCTACAATTATAAACAGAAAGTGTTTGCTTTTGTCCATACAGCACACACTGCACAGTGCAGCAGGAATCAGATTTCACTTATCACATGATCAGTAAGGAGAGATGACAGACAGGACAATGGTGGAGGATTTAGTGCACAACAGATCCTGAGCGTCATTGACAAATATCTTATCTTGTAAAATGTGCAGTCAGTACTGCCACCCCCTATACACAGAATACATGTGATCGCGAATGCAAAAGTGAAAAGTCAGCATGCATTCAAAAGCGATTTCAATTAGGCCTATATACAGAGCAACTGTGAGCAAATTCAAAAGATAAAGTGAAAAACGAGCACACATTCAGAATCCCCCCTTTTCCCTCACTGGTGTTGTTGAAAGCTTATATACTAGTGTGAAAACTTCCTCACAGTTCCAAACGTCATCACTGTGTTGCAGATCTATTACTTTGGCTATCTTCCATTTATTTTCCTTGAATTGAGTTTTGAAATTGATTTTTTTTTTTTTTTTTTACTTTTATTTTAGATCAAAATGAACTGAAAGAAGATAATATCACTTGCCATGAATGTGGGATGCATTTCACAAAGCAAGCAAGCTTTAAGCAGCACATGAGGAGTCATACTGGAGTGAAGCCTTTTATTTGCCCTCAGTGTGGAAAGGGTTTCACATTAAAACAAGGCCTTGAGGCTCATATCAGAATTCACACTGGAGAAAAGCCTTTCTCCTGCTTTGTGTGTGGAAAGAGTTTCGCACAACAAGGACAGCTTAAATATCATGTGACAAGCCACACTGGAGAGAAGCCTTTCACCTGCCCTCAATGTGAAAAGAGTTTCACAGCCAAGCAAAGCCTTAAAATTCACATGAGAATTCACACTGGAGAGAAGCCTTTCACCTGTCTTCAGTGTGGGATGAGCTTCTCACAAGTAAAACACCTTAAGCGTCACATAAGAACACACACCGGAGAGAAGCCTTTCACCTGCATTCAATGTGGAAAGAGTTACAAAGTGAAGCAAAGCCTTGAAAGTCACATGAGAATTCACACTGGAGAGAAGCCTTTCACCTGCCCCCAATGTGGAAAGAGTTACAGATTGAAACAAAGCCTTGAATGTCACTTGAAAAGTCACACTGGAGAGAAGCCTTTCACCTGCCCCCAATGTGGAAAGAGTTTCACAGTGAAACAAAGCCTTGACAGTCACATGACCATTCACACTGGAGAAAAGCCATTCACCTGCTCTCAGTGTGGAAAGAGTTTCGCTATAAAACGATACCTTGAGTATCACATGAGAATTCACACTGGAGAGAAGCCTTTCAGCTGCCCTCAATGTGGAAACAGATTCGCAATGAAAAGTAACCTTGAGAAACACATGAGAATTCACACTGGAGAGAAACCTTACTCCTGCCCCCAATGTGGAAAGAGATTCACAGTGAAACAAAGCCTTGACAGTCACATGACTTTTCACAATGGAGAAAGGCCATTCATCTGCTCTCAATGTGGAAAGGGTTTTGATGTAAAACTAAAACTTGAGTATCATATGAGAATTCACACTGGAGAGAAGCCTTTCATCTGCCCTCAATGTGGAAAGAGTTTCTCAATGAAAAACAACCTTGAGAGACACATGAAAATTCACATTGGGGCAAAGCCTTTCAGCTGCTTCGAGTGTGGAAAGAGTTTCACCGTGAAACAAGGCCTCGATATTCACATGAGAGTTCACAGTGGAGTGAAGCCTTTCATCTGCTCCGAGTGTGGGAAAAGTTTCACAGTGAAACAAAGCCTCGAGAGTCACATGATGCATCACACTGGAGAGAAGCCTTTCACCTGTTCTGAATGTGGAAAGAGTTTCACAGTGAAACAAAGCTTTGAGATACACATGAGAATTCACACTGGAGAAAAGCCTTTCACCTGTTCTCTGTGTGGAAAAAGTTTCACAGTAAAACAAAGTCTTGAGAGACACATGAGAAACCACACTGGTGAAAGGCCTTTCAACTGCCCTCAGTGTGCAAAGACCTTCACGCAAATGGGACACCTTAACCGTCACATGAAAAATCACACTGAAAAGAAGCCTTTCGACAGAGTCGGGGAATCTCCTCCTCCACCTGTTTGCAGCATCCATCAAAATGAAGTGACTGCAGTCATAGTTTACCAGAAATCCAACCAGTTATCAGAGGAGATTGATGTAGTCAATATTATATATGATTAGGAGGCCATAACTGATAAGAAACCAATGGGACGCCACATTTACATCCTTACTCAAGCAAGTGTTTCAATTGTTCATTATAATGGGGGATGCTTAACATCAGCAAGAACACATTGATAAAACATTTGATACAAGTGGAATAGACCTATATAAAATGCATTGATTAACACTTTACAATTAGTTGACCATAGTCATAATCTCAGTAAATCATTTGAAGATTGAGTCAGTTGAGTAGCAGTACCATCCACTGCCAGTTGCTACTGTAATTAAGGTTAAACGTATTTGGCTTGCTGTCCGCAGTAATGGGGCTCGAGGAAGCAGCTTCAACTCGAGCTTAGATATACCCCTCAGTGGGACTACTAACGCTTGGAAGATGAGTATGGTAGCAAAATGCCTATATTATGTTGGTGAAGCTGAGGAGGTGGAGGGATGCCAAAACAGTTGATGCTGGTGCAAGGTGAACGGCTGCTTATATGCTCCGGCAGTTAATTGAAAGATTAGATTGGTTCACTCCTCTCTCGAAATTATGTTTAGGAACTTCACTTATTATACATATTTTATACATTCCTTTACCTTGTGTATATAGATTTCATTTATGAAATGTGTTTCTAATACTGTATAACCTTATATTGTACAAAGAATAGCATGTACATTTCATTAATCTGTGCAAACTGTAACTGATGGAAAGAAAAACTTTATCATCTCTACATGCTTGAGATAAGTAGTCTCTTCAAGACAACAGACACTGTTAAGCAGAAAATTCCCATTGTTTTTTATAAGAACATGTATATGTTTCTTTTTTATAAGAACATGTATATATTTCTTTTTAGATACAAACAGCTTTGACTACACAAATATCTAAGGTTATTCAGTAAACTGCTAATTCCTTAACACTTGATTTCATACCTCGTGCTCTTCACCTGCATCTGCCTCGTTTCTACACAAGAGTTAACTTGACAATATGTTTGAATAATTTTGAATTTCAGACAAAAATCTTCCTGTTGGAGAGTAACTGGCAAGAGACAATGACAACTTCTAAAATGTCTGGCACCAGACTTGAGGAAGAAGAGAAAATCCTGCAGGTCTTCTCACTGAGCTGCTGCAAAACATAAAGACAGTGTGAGTTGTTTCACTTCCATTCAAAGAATTAAATTATTCAATCTGTACCTTGGTGTTGTTTCACCCTGTTGTGATATATATCCAAGTGAAACAGCTTCATAAACTAAAAAAAAAAATGCAGGGTGGGACTTTTTGTCAATCAGGAATTGATTGGATCACTGCATCTGATGATCCAGAAGACATAAGCTGATGACGTTTTATGCAGGCGCCCTTTCATAGCCATGACAGCATGCCTCAGCAACTGTTGCATGCAAATCGGACACATCGTCATTTATTTGGGAGTAGAGCATGCTCCGTCTGCTCTCGAGGGAGCTGGCTGCATCCACTGCAATCACTTCACAGTGAGGAAGCTCCTCTCCTGCCTAGCTCTCTTTGCGTGGATTTGGAGTTAGACATCTTTGCCTCACGGTTCCAGTCCTGCTGCTGTTGAGGCGACTTCGATTGTTGGGGTTGCAGATAGAGTTAGCAGAGGACTTCGAGGCAGGCATATCCCTTTCTCGCGCCTCACCCATTAGCTCTAGAGCTCTCATACCGGATCCGGAAGCCAACTCTGCAGTTTCTACTGATCTGACTGAGGGCATGTTATGGCATCTGGCTCTGAGGAAGATGCAACAAGAATTGAAGTGGAAATTGTCAGTGAACCAACCCACGGACAGTCAGATAGACAGTTATTGTAAAGTAGGGGTGGGGGGAATCGAATCACATATGATTCACACATGAGGAATCGATTCACACACTGCCTACAACACACTGTATCCTTCACTGTAAACCGAAAGTAACTCACTCCTGCTAAACGTTTAGAAATCTTCCACCCAGGAAAAGTACAAGTCAACACCATTGTGACTAAAAGTTTGCTAAGAAGTATTTCCTACTAAAGCAATGCGGTATTTGACTCCAGTAAGCGACTGGTGGGAGTGGGCTTGGACGGCAACATGACCAGTGCGTTATGGGTGTTAAAGTTTTTTTACGTATTTGAGAAGCGTCACGCTGCAGTCTGCGGTGGACATCCAACCTGGCCTACATCCATGTGTGACATCAGAAGCCAGGCTCATAGCACCCTGCAGCCGATTCATAAGATTTTATTGGTCATGTCAGTCACAGTACTTATTGCATATACCAAACACTGATCCTTAACCCTACCCGTCACTGTAATCTTAACCAACGAAATTAGCTGCAGGGCGGGTGAAGTGGTTTGGGGGGAAAAAACACTTCCTCAATAACTTTAAGCATTGAGAAGACCTAACACTCACACCTAATTCTTTATCATTTATATCTTATATTTGTCTTGACAGACGTCCGCACTGAAATCCACCTAAAACCCTTATGCCTGAAACACACTCCAAACCTACCCTTATGCCCAAAAATCCTTTCAATCAGAAACCTACATACAACAAATCGGGTTTCCGGAGCGATACGGGGATGGGGAAACATGTAACGTCTGGACTAACTTACGATGCTTAAAGATTTTGGAAAAGCTTTTACCCTTTTGAACTGGTCAATTAAATCATGGCCTGGGCTCTGGCCAGTCTGACTTTTACGGGTCCATTGTCACTTAAGTTGCCTCGGCAAATGCTAAGCAGAAACTTCTTCAGGTTCCTAGGTGACTTCAGAGATCTCCTAGATCGACCCCATTCTTGGCACAAAGGTTCATGGCCACAGGCACATTGTGAAAACTCCCATACACACACACACACACACATATACTGACATTATCTGCATTTAACTCATAATTGAACTATCCCAGAATGTTATGATGTATTCCTGTGTGTATGCATGTCCCTGTGTTATAATTAGCCTAGTTATGATTTTCAGTTATTTTAGGATAAGATTAAATGCTTATAACCATATGTGAGAATGTGCCACTCTTTTAATGTCTTCCCACCCTATTGTATTTGGTCTTGAAACGATCCTCTCTTTATGCCTTAATTGATGATGTATATCATGTTACGATAAAATGCATTATATAATTTTTTTACTATACTTTGGGGTAAAAACTGTACTAATCTGACACTTTGATTTAGTTGTATGTATTTGTAGTTTCATTTATTAAAATCGATTATATTCACGCTTGATTGTCTCTGTTGCTGCTCATAAATCAGGTCATTTTAACGTTTTGATTTTCGCTACATGCTTTTGTACTGTTATTACTAGAACAGGAGTATTATTCTTTTTGGCCAGAAGAATAATCTTCCTTATTGATAAGAAGATTGTAAAGTTTAGTGGACAAACCAACCAGTCTCTTTGAAATAAATTCTAAAACTGAAACTTATTCTGCAAGCTGATCTAGACCATATTATAATCTGTTAAGATTAATTATATATCTATATATATATATATCACCTCTGTGCTAAATTAACTGCACTCACCATAGATAAATTATACATATCTTACATATCTATGGGGAGTCACAAAGTGAAGTATTGGGCACGGGCATAGCTTCTGGCATCACACTTGGATGTAGGCAGAGTTGGATATCTACCGCAGGCTGCAGCAAGCCCTACTTGACCTATTTGGCAAAAGGGTTTTGATTGAAAAGTTTTCTCTAGTCAGGTAGCACCGATTTCAAATGTTTTGCCTTTCTACGACATAGACAGCCAAGTTTTGCCAATAATTTACATCAATGACTTACTTACAACTCTTTCTGTCAATTCCTAATGGAAATTACTATTCCTTTGTTTTGGTGCTGAACCCATACATGGAAATGTTGGTCAGAAAATTAGTTTATTCAATCTTATTATGTATGTGCACTCAAAAGAGTGATCAAAGAACATTCAATAGAATATTTGGCCTAGTTGTATTTTGATACCTTCATGATGTTTTTGAATGCTTTATTCAAATGCACAGATTATGTTATTTTAACACTTAAATAGTTTCACAGTTTGGTCTGGTTTTGTTTTCTTAGTAAAAACGTGTTATACATGTTTTATTTCATTTACAATTAAAAAAAAAAAAACATACCAGGTGCATATTTCTATCTTTATAATAACTCAATTTTAATATTTTACATTACATGAACATATAATGGACATGTTAAGTTTGGAGCAAAATTAGGTAAATCATGTGAAGCAGCATTAAAATGTATATGAACAAAATGCTCAGTTTAACAAAGATGTTCCCATTAAAATAAGTCATCCCAATACTAATTTATTCTATATTACGTTGTGCAATAACTGTACTGTCCCTGCAAGGCACAGATGACAAACAGAACATTGTTTTTGCTTGTTATAAGAACTTGTACATTTCTGTGTAGAACACAAATACCTAAGGATGTTCAATAAGCAGTGCTCTTTTCATTTCACTTCATTTCCTGCCTCTTGCTCTTCTCCAGCATGCATCTTGGTTGCAGACGAGTTAGCATGACAAAAGGTTTGAATAACTTTCATAAGAGAGAGAAGACAGCAATAACAACTACTGAAATTATCAGAAATCTGTCACCAAATGTTAAAAAGAAGACAAAATCCTACGGGACTTCTGCTCACTGAACCTCTGGGAAACAGAAAGACAGTGTGAGTTGATTGTTTATTGCTTTCATTTAAAGAAATAAGTCGAAATACAGTGCATTGGCATTGTGTCAGTATTTATAATTGGATAAACACATTTCACAGAATCATTTACTACTGTCACAGATTTACACAAACTGAGAAGGTCATCTCTCCTCACTCTCTCTCTATATAAATATACAGTTATTGTTTACATTTGCAGCATTATATATTTTAGTAGCCTAAGTGGAAACCCAGTGCTTGCATTTAAAAGCGTAATCCTGCAATTTCTCGATCTCTTAGAAAGTAGCAGTATTTTTTTTACTTGGATAAACATATGATGTACTGTGTGATATCCAAATACATAATATTAGAGTTTTAAACTTTCTGTAGAGATAACCAAAGTGATGTTTTTTACAAGGAAGTATTCATCTAAACTAATATTACTGTCATGTTTTAGAAACTGTAGAATATATGTTTTGCAGACAATATAAAGAACAGAGGAAAACATAATTAAAAAGAATTGGGATTGGAAAGAAAAATGGGATTAACAGAGGCAGGAATAAAGAATGGCTATGGAAAGTGTTGTGAATGCACAAAGCAGATGATGTAGTTTTTTTATATGATGTTATAGATGTTACAGGAAAATAAACCCAGAAGATGGCAGTAGTGCAACGCCTCTGGATGCAAGCTGCTGTTGATCCCGAAAGAAGAAGCGGAAGAACTGACTGATGGAGCGATCTGCAGAATAAACTGGATCGAACATTTACTGGAGATAAAGATGGAGCAGCATGAAGACACCCAGACAACACCAGATGTGATGATTAAAACATGCCAGTCATCACCGAGGCAAGAATGGACGAATGAAAGACCGTGTGAGTTTGTTATTTCTGACTGATTCTGATTAAATTCACGTAACCTAATAAAAAGATACGTGCGTCAAATGATTTATGCCTAAAGGCCAGTTCACATCAAAAACGATAACTATAAAGATATCTGTAACGTTATTTGCGTCCACACCACCGATAACGGTCTGTTTATTCTAAGCTATTGGGGGTTCTTGTTGCATTTACACGGATTTAACCAGCAGATGTCCTCAGCATGCTAGTGAATCTAGCTAGTGCAGGCCCGGTTTCACAGACAGGGTTAGCCTAAACCAGAATTAGGCCTTAGTTCAATTAACTTTTATAAACGTGAAAAACATATAACTGATGTGCTTCTTGAGACAAAACAATTGCAGAGATATCTCAGAGCAAGTTTCTTTCAGTTGAAACAGTTCAAACATGCATTTTAGTCTGGGACTAGCTTAAGCCTTGTTTGTGAAACCGGGGGATAATCTAACAGTGAATTAAGCTGATGTATAGTGGAATAAAAACATCACCTAGTGTTTTTAACTGCTACTTCAAAGGAAGCAAGACAATGCCGAAATTATATCTCTGGATAACTTACCCGAGGTAATTTTATGTTACACATTTTGCTAGCCTAGCACAATCTTATCTCCGTTGATAGTACCATTTATTCCTAGGTCTAACGTCCTAACGTCTGCCATTTTAAATTCGCGAGCTTTTAAATTAGAATGGATTCTGATTGGCTGTCAGTGTTTTATCGTTCATCAGCTGGAAATAAATAGTTCTGAAAGTGATCCTAACAATATCTTTCTTCTATAGCGCTATCGTTATAGCTATTTCGTTATATGGACTCGTTCTTTTATATTTAGTACAATATCTTTATCGTTATCATTATAGTATCGTTCCTGGTGTGAACGGGTCCGGAAGTTCAGATGCAGTAGTGGCCTTTGTACAGATGTGTGCAATAGTTAGGGATTTTTTTTTTTTTTTTTTTGTCAACATTAGGCTAGTTGACTAAAATTGAAACCAAAGAAGCCAATAGCCATAAAAAAAGTGATTTTTAGATGGATAAAATGTTTATATGATTTGATAACCGAGACGATTCAGTAATTGTGTAGTAAAATAACTATAGAATGAAAATATGGGAAATCAGGTAATGGTCTACTTTTCAAAGCAGTCTTAAAATATCTAAGCATGCACAAAGCCTGAGTTAAAATCTGGGGTGTGTTCTTTGTAATCTCACCGAATACAATTTGACAGATGCCAGATCTTCAAATAGTGATAATTGATCTCTGGCTAATTTTGTTCTTCAAACGAATTTGTGGATTATATTCAAATATCTGGATAAAGTAGACTGATATTACTGTGTGTTGTTGTGTTCAATGGTTAGTTCACCCAAAAAAGAAAATTCTGTCATTATTTACTCACCCTCACTTGTAAGACTTTCGTTCATTTTTGGAAAAAAAATGTAAATATTTTGAATGAAATCTCCATTGACAGTCTATGCAACTACCGCTTTGACACTTCAAAAGAGATCATAAAACTAATCCATATTAATTTGAAGAGTTTAGTCCAAATTTTCTGAACAGACACATTGATCACATTGCATTTTACTGTGAAATGAGAGTTCTGTGTCTTTATTAAAATCAACACATTGTAATGATTTATCTCATCCACCTGCAGTTAATTGGAATGTTATTTTTTATTACTTTGATATAACGATCCACGCATCACTAGTGCGCATAATAAACAGAATGGTGTCATGCATTGGTGTGACACTAATATAGTTATGGTTGTAGGTGTGAAATGGCCTGAAAGGGTTAGTTCACCCAAAAATGAAATTTCTGTCATTTATTACTCACCCTTATGTTATTCCAAACCTGTAAGACCTCCGTTCATCTTCGGAACACACATTAAGATATTTTTGATGAAATCTGAGAGCTTCTGTCCTCCCTATACACAGTAATGTCATAACAAATGTCAAGGTCCAGAAGGGTAGTAAAGATATTGTTAAAATAGTTAATGTGAACTAAACTAAACTAAAGGGACATGGTGTTGCAGGGCTCCAGACAAAAAATTTAAAAAATAAATAAATTAAGGAGCGATTGGCTCCTATAAGTAAAAAAAAAAATAGGCACAAATAGTGCCACAAAAGAATAAATGTGTTTTAATTTTGTCATGTGTTGTCACGTCTGCCCTCCTTTTACAGCATCAGCATTTTCATCCATCTTGTGGAAGTCCTAGGAAGTAAGGCTGTGTTCGAAACCACATACTTCTCTACTATATAGTAGGCAAAAAGCAGTAGGCGAATGAATATTATGTCCAAAACCATAGTATTCATAAAAGAATAGGTGAGAATTAACAGGGCTTTGGACTAATTCTCGCGAGATTCGGACTTGCGTATACTAATGTTGCGTTCGAATATGCCTACCTACCTACTATATAGTAGGAGAAAACAGTGCGAGAAAAGAGTAGTATGTTTGAAACCTCAGTATTCATAAAAGAGTAGATGAGAAATCTCCGGATGGTCTACTGCTCCCGCCTAGATTCTGAAGCACTCATCATCGGATACTTTTATATCCCTGCCTTCCCAGGAGGCCACGGGAAAGGATACATCATTAGCTAACCTGGCGGAGACCAGCGAATGTGAGTATTACAAACCAAAAACATGGTTCCTTGTGTTAAAATCACATTTATTTATGCATTTGGCAGAAGCTTCTATCCATAGCGACTTACAGTGCACTCATTACAGGGACAATCCCCTTGGATCATCCTGGAGTAAAGTGTCTTGCTTGTAGCAAATTAGCTCAAAATAAATATGAATAATTAATCATAACTAGTTATAATTAATTATTAATATTTTAATCAGTCAATAAAATTAACTTAATGTAATAAAATTAATATTACAATCAATTAACCTGTTGTTCAATGAACACACAGTGTTAATTGTTTATTAACTAAGAAATGTTCATTTCCAGGTTATGGGAAATAACAATCTTATTCTACTAAAAGCCTGTAGTCAGGACCGACATGAATAGGGACTCCAGTACATGAGCGCAAAACACGGACAACCTTACGTGTGACATGAACAAGACTTTATTAACTAGACTAAACACTTAAACTACTCTAACATTCACACACATACATGCATACAGTTTACCAAGAGAGAGAGAGAAAGCAGAGTACAGGAAGCAAGAAGTTACAGCATTGTTGGACATTCAGCAGATCAACAGCCTTGAGCAAACCATCAGTTTAGTTTTAGCAGGCCCTTCTTTAAAAGGGGTAAGGATACTCAATGTATCAAATAATGAGACTAAGTTTGATACTTGCATGTCTCTCCAAGTTGAATTAAAACTGTCCTGATGCAATTTGTGGAGGCTTCCGTTGAATCTTTGCTGATATTGTCTTGACGAAAGAGAACCAGTTGGATTCAGAGGATATTTGGTGAATGGAAGGTCTAGGCCGAGGCCTGGCACAAGCTTGGGGTTCCTTAGAAGCTTCTAGCTTCTTACAGCATCATCTTGACATCAGCATTCATCAGTAAAAGAGAAGAAGAGGATATTTGATCTTGTGGTCAGTGAATATAAGGGGTGAAGATGTCACACCCTCTTGAGGTGTCTGAGCCAATAAGGAGTTCCCCTTTCAGAGGGAAGTTTTACGGGTCTTTGTTCTGTAGCAAGATATTAGCATAAGACACTGGTTTGGATGAATGAGAGAATAACCTTCTAGATTCTTATAATACTAATGTGTCATAGAGTTAGTAACATGTGACATAAATTACCAAATTCGAAATGAAAGTTGGAGTCCGTAGATACCAAGCATGCTGCCAATGTGATCTCAGTTAACTATACATTTGCAACTATGGAACATTAATACCAAAATAGTTCAAAAGAGAGAATTAATACATAGAATAAAGCCTATAAAAGGAAAGTCATGAGATGGGAAACTTGGATACATGTTTATACATTTCCCAAGTGGTTATATAGAGAATACATAGGATTAAGAGAGTTTATTTGTCCTTCTCAGGAAGAATGAGTCACTAGTCTCTCCAGAATTCTTCTGGATCATAAAAGTACCATATAACTGTAACAGGACACCTAGGTTGGCCTGTGTGCTAGCAACATTGGGATGCTGGTTACAGTTTTAGGGGAATGAGTTCAGAGAACTTTGATAGTGAGAGTGAGTTTATGGGTAATTCATTAAATACAATGAATAATTGTGTGGCTGATTGGTCCAGACGTTACATGCTCAAGGACACACTGGTGGTGATGACTGCAGAGATCGAACCAGCAACTTTCTGCTTACCAGTTCAGTGGTTTAGCCCACTACACCACAAAAGTAATAAAGCAAAATTTGATGTAATAAAATGAAATTTGGCAAGAAATAGAATGCTGAAATGAATTGTAAAACATTTTAATCTGTTTAAATGTTTTACAGGTATGCTCATGGAGAGCAGGCACTCAAATGTTTGGAGCAGATACAGCAGCAGCAGCCATCTTCTCCCAATCCTGCTTCAAGGTTGTGGGGTTCAAGTGGCGTCATTATGGTCTTCCTCATCCTCTGGATCAGCGATGTCCCCATTGGGGAGAGCGAGATTGTGAAGCACAGCGCAGCACGCAACAACCTCAGGCAAAAAGGCATGGCTCACCTCTGGCAATGAAGAAAATAGAGCACCAGCATGTTTTCAGCATGCCAAAGGCTCGCTCTGTGATGCTTCGTGCACGGGAGTGCTTGCTGTCCAAACAAGCCTGCATGATTGCACATCCGATTCCAATCGGACTGCAGCAATGAGGGACATGATGGATGGCAAAGGCAGGCGAAGGTGGGCATGGTGGTCAGCTGCTTCGTCAAAATAAAGCTGCAGAACTGGCACAGCTGTGTTGAGATGGCAGTAGGATGTGGGGTTCACCACCTGTAAATACATGATTGTTAGAACAATACGTTTGAATAAAGATTTGATATTTGATTTTGAATAAAGATCTTCAAACAGTGTCCCCACGTCTCCTTTGTGCAGACATTGCAAACGCTGAGGAAAAGCGCACTAGGTAGGGTTGGTGAGTTACTGATGCCATGAGGTGTTGTTGCACCTGTTGCTCATATTTTTTTTTATTATTGCAGGACTTATAATTGCATATAAGATCAGGTACCATGGTTGTATCTTTAACAATGAACAATCATGATGACAAAAATACCATGGGTTTGAGTACATCATAGTATGAGATTATATACACAAAAAAGGACAACGGCAAGGTTAAATATCTTTGAATAATTCATCATAATGCATAAACAAATGTATTTTTTATTCATTAGCCTGAGGGATGAAACGAGAGTTACATTCAACAAGAGGAAAATATAAAGGAGATTTAAGGCACTTTTGCTTGTGGATTAAATTTTTCTTCATTTTGCATTTAAAAATAAAGAAATTAACAACATATTCAAGAGGTAACGATTTGGGGTTTTCGTGATAAAATAACATTCTTAAGGATAAAACTGGGGGTCACATTAGTAGGGTTAAAAATGTTATTTTTTAGTCTTAAGTTATTGCACTAACGTCTTAGGTCACATGATAACGTCAACATGGCAAATGATGTCCGGATCACATTCATACTTAACCCGATCAGGCTATAAAGTATGTACTCTTTTAGCGCTCAATAAGTAAGTACTGACTGAAATTAAGTACCTACTCAGAAAGTATGCAGTTTCGAACACAGCCAATGACTCAACGACTTACTCATTTAGACATTTACTGCTACCTACCTACCTAGTTTTAATTTCTTATTTAGAGTATCGTTTTTTTTTAAATCCAATTTTCATATTAATAAATAAAAACAATTAAAGGTATAGTTCACCCAAAAATAAAAATTCTGTCATCATTTACTCACATTTAATAATAATATACACAAAAAATAGATGATGATCACAAAAAGATGATGATTTTATTATAGTCATACTGAATTTGTCAAAACAGTGGGAAAGTGATCTATGAAAACTAAGGCGGAGAGATGTTTGTTTGAACTATGTTCACCTTAAGCTTACTAGATGTTTGAGTTGGTTCTTGTTAAGAGTAAACCCAAATGTGAACACCCAAATCACTCAAATCTCAATTCATATCGCAATATATCACAGAAAAAACAAAAGTTTTTTTCCCCCCAAAATCTTGCCTACTAGAGGAAAGGGCTATAGCAAAGTGCATCTTAAAGATAATAATCTTGTATAAGTCTTACCAGATTTAAATCCCTCCAGGATTTCACAGGACTTTTTTTCTGATTTTTGCAGCCTAAAATGACTGCATTTGCTGCAGCTCTATTATTTTTATTATTTGTTCGGCAAATTTGTGGCATTTCTTGTTGTTTTTCAGTGAAAATATACCACATACAACAATCTTATAACATTGTTATCACTTTTCTGACCTTGTGAACCATTGCAGGACTCCAGAATAACATTTGAGGGCAGTAGCACCGGTGCCATTAAGTTTAGAATTGCAAAATGATATAATTGCAACAATTCAAGAATGAAAGATTCAACCCTTAGTATGTCAAAGATAAAACAATGACATCTGTTGCAAATGAATTGGGTGCAGATTTATAACTTTGGCTTTATTGTCCTTGAATAGATTTTTGACTTTGATTTTTAATGCTTATTTTAGGTCTGAAAGAAGATTATATCACTTGCTATCAATGTGGGATGTGTTTCACCAAGCAAGCAAGCCTTGAAAAGCACATGAGAATTCACACTGGAGAAAAGCCGTTCACCTGCCCGCAGTGTGGAAAGAGTTTCACATTTAAACAAAGCATTGAGAGACACATGAAAACCCACACTGGAGTGAAGCCTTTCACCTGTTCCCAGTGTGGAAAGAGTTTCACAGTGAAACAAAGCCTTGAGAGTCACATGAGAATTCACACGGGAGAGAAGCCCTTCATCTGCTCTCAGTGTGGAAAGAGTTTCACAGCGAAAACTACCCTGAATTTTCACACGAGAGTTCACACAGGAGAGAAGCCTTTCACCTGCTCTGAGTGTGGAAAGAGTTTCACAGAGGATAAAAAACTTAATATTCACATGAGAATTCACACTGGACAGAAACCTTTCACCTGCTCTCAGTGTGGAAAGAGTTTCAACATGAAACAAAACCTTGATATTCACATGAGAAATCACACTGGAGAGAAGCCTTTCGTCTGCTCTCAATGTGGAAGGAGTTTCACTGTGAAACAAAACCTCGAGTGTCACATTAAAATTCACACTGGAGAGAAGCCTTTTACCTGCTCACAGTGTGGAAAGAGTTTCACAGAAAAACAGAACCTTAAATGTCACATGAGAATTCACACTGGAGAGAAACCGTTCACCTGCTCTCAGTGTGGAAAGAGTTACACAATGAAGCAAAGCCTTGATATTCACGTGAGAATTCACACTGGAGAGAAGCCTTTCTCCTGCTCTCAGTGTGGAAAGAGATTCACAGTGAAACAAAACCTTGACAGTCACATGAGAATTCATACTGGAGAGAAGCCTTTCACCTGCTCTGAGTGTGGAAAGAGTTTCACAGAGAAAAAAAAACTTAATATTCACATGAGAATTCACACTGGAGAGAAGCCTTTCACCTGCCTTCAATGTGGAAAGAGTTTCACACAACAAAACCACCTTAAATGTCACATGATACTTCACACCGAAGAGAAGCCTTTCACCTGCTCTCAGTGTGGAATGAGTTTTAACATGAAACAAAAGCTAGAGCGACATATGAGGATTCACACTGGAGTGAAGCCTTTCTCCTGCTCTCAGTGTGGAAAGAGTTTCACAGTGAAACAAAACCTTGAGAGACACATGAGAATTCACACTAGAGAGAATGGAAATGCTGTGAGTGTGGAAAGAGTTTCAACATGAAAAACAAGTTTGTTCTGTTTATGTGATTAGGAAGCTTGTCTGATAAAACATCAATGGGAAAAATTAGTCTGGTTAACACTCCTAGACTTAACATGCAAGTATTTGTGAGAGACCCTCTGCAACATTATCAACACTCCTATTGTAATAACAAACAGGGATGCACCGATACCACTTTTTCCTAAAGGAGTCCGATACTTGATTTTTGGTACTCGCCGATACGGAGTCAGTCAGTCACCTTTATTTATATAGTGCTTTTTACAATGTAGATTGCGTCAAAGCAGCTTTACATTGATAACTGGCACATTAAAGAATAGTGTCAATGCAGGCAGATCAAAGCACTGTTGAATATCAAATGTCAAGTCAAATGTCAAGTGTCCCCAACTAAGCAAGCCAAAGGCGACAGCGGCAAGGAGCACCGATACGTGCATTTTCATCATTGCATTTGTCATCATTTAAATATAGATTGATTTTTATTAAAGGTAGGGTAGGTCATTTTCGGAGAGGCAAGCAATAGCGAGCTAGCTTTGAAGTGTAAGATCCCACCCTCTCTTCAGAGTGCCTCAAAAGCCACGCCTCATCCAAAACACATGAATGCGTACAGCAGGGAGCAAACAAAAGCGTCACGAGGGACGTCATTAAACTACCTTATGTATCAGAGCACATAATATTACAATAATTATGAACGTAAACAACTTAAATTGCACTGACTTGAATCACCTGACTGCTGCAGATTAATTTGGGCATTGATAGTGTTGCCATTGAAACTCATAAATTTGAGTCACGAACCGCTCCAAGTATAACGTGACGGGTTTCCATCTCTTCCAAATTATGGTAGTTATCGTGTAAACTCAACAAAAGCTTGTTGTTTTGATTCGGTAGGAACTGTAAAACATGGCTGCTGTTTTGGTTGCGGTGTTCGTGACTGGTGTCAGTTTTAACTCTGCATAGCATGAAACACGGCGATGACGTGTGATGTCTGCACGAACAGGGTGCACGAGGGTATATAAAAACAGTTGACAGGCAGGTAGGACATCCGGACCAAGGGATTTAATTGAATGAACATTTAATGGTCATACACCATCCATAGAAAATATAAATACTTTCATTACTTAACTTAGTGATTGCTATCGGGATGTGAAGAGACTTTCAAGCAGCATAAAAAAGGTTTTTGAAGAAAATCACATACCCTGCCTTTAAAGTTAAAAAAGTTATTCAATCAAGAATAGTGAGGGATTTTCTTTTTGTGCTTTGTTGTTAAATTAACATTAAGGACACACAGAGCAGCAGGTAGGCCTATATTAGGCTGCTGTAACTTTAAAAGCTGCATGTATCCAATATACTGTTACACACGTTTTCTTTCTCAACTGTTTTATGTTCACTTAAGACATAACCAACTCAAGAAGGTGTGAAAGAGAATTCAATTCAGTATTCGTGTGCTGTCTGTGTGAGTACTGAATTTAGTTCTCTTTTGTGTCTTATTCCACTTGAATATTTAATATGGCAAGGCTTAAAACACATGCAAATGATAAACATTTGTGACGATGCAGCACTGGCCCGATTAGGACAGTGATATTTCCGTCAAGTGTCTCGTGCATCATTCACGCTTGCCTCGGACCTTCGGCAGTTGAGCCCTGTGTAGTGCAGGGGCACAGTAATCACATAGCTTTTTTCCTTTAAAAGTGCCCTAGAATTGATAATTGAATTTACCTCGGTATAGTTAAATAATTAGAGTTCAGCACATTGAAATGACATACAGTGAGTTTCAAACACCATTGTTTCCTCCTTCTTATGTAAATTTGATTTGTGCAAAAGACCTCTGAAGAACAGGCGAATCTCAACATAACACCGACTGTGACGCAACAGTCGAGATCATTAATATGTACGCACCAAACTTTTGCATATGCCAGCCCATGTTCAAGGCATTAGACAAGCCAGTATTAATATCTGGAGCAGCACAGCTGAATCAACAGACTTTATGCAGGTAAGCAAGCAAGGACAATAGTGAAAAAATGGCAGATGGAGCGATAATTAGTTGAGCGTATAGGACTTGATAGTACAATTTCTTACAATAATTGGCACTTTGTTGATATCTTGAGTGGGGAGTAGGGGTAATCACTTCACTGGGGTCATCAGGTGGGCACCCTTCATCCTTGTGTTTCGTTGATAGGCCCACGACACCTCCAAAGGGCTCAACAGCGACACCTGGCGCCCCAGGTGCGCTCCCCCTCTGCTTTTACCCCTCTATTTTGCAGCCCATTTAGGATCCTTCCTTTTTAACCACAGCCAGTTGCTACTTCACTCAGCAGCTTCTGGCATCAACCTAATGGCTTGTCGTAAGGCCTGTCCTCTGACTCCAAACCCCTTCAATATCCTGGTTGTTGCTGTGGCTTCAAAGCCTCTGCACCCAACCTCTACGGGAAGCAACTGGGTTCGCCAGCCCTGTTGTACTGCTTCAGCTGCTAGGTCTGAGTACTTCAGCCTTTTACGTTCATTTGCTTCACCAATTGTAACCTCCCAAGTCACAGTCAGTTCCACTATGAACAGGGACTTTTGTGAGGTTGACCATAGTATCCGGTCTGGCCTAAGCTTAGTTGTAATTATCTCATATGGAAAATTGAGCTTCTGGTCCAGATCAACCTGCATTTTCCAGTCCCGAGCGGTATCCAGCAGGATTGTTTCCATTTTTGTTGTTGGCTTAACTGAAGGCTGACCTGCTCTTACAAAGGCGGTGGTGTTTGAGAATCCAGGCTTTGGAGGAGGGAGGGCATTGGTGGTGGTTTTCCTCACTTCCAGAACAATTGCCAGTTGTCTCAGAACCTGATTGTGCCTCCAGGTGTAACGTCCTTGGGAAAGACTAGTTTTGCAGCCGACGAGTATATGCCTTAGCGACGCTGGGGTTTGACAGAGAGGACATAATGGATCTTCTCCCATCCACTGGTTTAGATTCTTGGATGTGGGGAGAACATCATAGGTGGATCTGATGATAAAGCTCAGCCTGCTTTCTTCCATTTCCCAAAGATCCTTCTAGTACCCCCTTTCCACCAGCACGAACCAGGTGCTAGTTCAGAGCTAGTGCTAGTGCCAGTTCGGAGTTGGTTCAACTGACGAGCCTTCTAAGAACCGGTTTGCCTTTCCACGGGCTAGAGAGCAGCACAGAGCCTGGTCTTACGTCACTGTATACGTCTCATATAACACACCAGGCTTGTTTGAGATGCATCGGCTTCTCGCAGAGCGATCGGCGCATGACATCAAAGCTCCGCGAGAATGATCCAAAAGCACAAGGAGCCGTATGCTTTACAAACGCTCCCGTGGATCCGCGGCACACTGATGTCACCCGCCGAATTGGTCCGCGCTGCTCCGATGCATCTCGAACAAGCCTTCTATCAACAATCGCGGATGTTTCACTACTGTTGATGCTCATGGCTTTGCGAACCTACATCGGCATCCAAACACGGCTCGCCGTAATTTGTATATAGACGGAGATTTCAGTCGAGTTGCTATTAGCTCGATTAGCTGCTATTTCAAAAATGGCGCAGGTGTCTTGTTGGTCACGGTAACCCCGCCCCCAGCCCCTGACGCAAGTGGTTCTTACTTCTAGCCCAGCAACATTTTGGTGCTACTTACGAACCACTTTTCCTGGTTCAGAGCTGGTGCTTTGTGTCGAAAGACAAAGAATTGATTTGAAACTAGGCTCTGGCTCCGAACCAGCACTCAAACGGCCTTGGTGGAAAAGGGGTATAGGTGAGCTTACGTTGCTCCAGATTTTCCCAGTTAGTCCATTGTCCCTGTTTGGACTGCAAGACTGCCTTCTTGCATCTCTCTGCCTCCTCTTGCTGTTGGACCTCAGCTACTATCAATTTTCTCCTCTGGGTAGGTGTTGCTTTGTACCATTTTGGTCCCAAGTCCAAACCCCAGAATTGAATGTAAACATCCAAATAAACACCACACTTGCATAATCGGATAGGCTGCATGACGAACACTTTGCAAAGATCCATTTTGAGGGTTATATTAGCTGTGTGAACTTTGTTTATGCAATGTATTATAGAGTTGCGAGTTTGGGGGTGGGAGCACGAGCATTTAAAGGGGACACGCGCTGGATCGACGCATTTATAATTATGCCCCAAAATAGGCTGTTAAAAAACTGAATAAAAAAAATCTATGGGGTATTTTGAGCTGAAACTTCACAGACACATTCAGGGGACACCTTAGACTTATATTACATCTTGTGAAAAAGCATTCTAGGACACCTTTAATAATGTAGTGAACCACTCGTTATACACAAATCACATAGCAATTTCATTTTTACTTGCTTATAAGTGACACGTGTGCTGAGTGAGTGATCAGCAATCAAGAGCATGCAACAGAAGTGCGCACTCACTCTCTCTTTACCATCAGTTAACTTTAGTAATATGTTACTAATATGTCCGATACCTCCATTATGCTGTTTGTTCTGTTGTCTGTGTTTCTTTGTCAGCACACATGCTGCATGGTATTGTTTTTTTGGTATTTGAGCATTTTAATGAGTACGAGTACACGAGCGCAGTACTGGTATTGGTGCATCCCTAAAAATATAGCTGCAAGTAGCAATAATCGGAGTCCAAGCACTAATGGCCCCTGTGGATGATTAAATGTATCTTTTGGAGTGGAATTTTATAGCAAAGTCCATCTTGAATTTTCATTGGAAGTTAGGGTTTGTTTGTAATGTGTGTGGTGTATTTGTGGACTCAACATTTAAATGTAAAATATTTGTGGATATTCCACATTTCAATTTAGATGAATCTAATGTCATAGGTTGTCACAGGACAATTTCAAATAAATGTGAAGATATCATTTGTTGTTCAAACCAAATATATATATATATGTATCGGAAGCATTTATCTGAAGGTCCTTTTCATTTTTATAATTTATTTCCATGTGTTGTCTCAAAACCTTATGCTTGCAGTTCCACATAAGTGTTTATATTATTCATACCAGACTAACGACATATTGTATTATAGTAGATGTAAGGATGAAACTATCATATTAAACATGAGGTCTATGTCAATAAATAAATTGTAATAATACAACAATAAACCCTCCCATACACACATTCCTGTCCCACACACTTTTTAAAACAAAGTTATGCCATTGTGAGGAGGAAATATTACGAGAGTGAGTCAGTATCCAGACAGAACTATGATGGTAGGGTAGCCTGTGAGGTATATCAAACAAAAAAGTGTGGATAAATCTAATCAATATTATGCATAATGAGATTATACAGCTCTTTCAATAAAATTATTCTCTCATCCAGAGTGATGAAAACACCTTACAGATGGCGAGTCCTGCTGATCAACACAATGTAAATGCAACAAGAATAGAGCTCAAACATGTATAATGACACTTTTACAAACCAACAGCAATGTAAAACCAAAAACCAATGTTTTGAAAATGTAATCTATTAAATGATCTAAAAATCATTAAATGCCACTAAATATAAAGTAGGCTATATGCAGTTGATCATTTATGTACTTTTATTATTTTTTATTTCTTGTTTTTATGTGTTTTCTGGGAGAGTTTGGTTAATCAGTCCAAAGAAATATCACACTCCATTTTGCATTCTGCATAGCTATATGTTTGCACATTAGAATCTAAATTATAAAACTGAACCGAGATCAGGTAAAACCATTAGACACTGGTTCATGGGTTCAGCCAGAGAGCCGATAATATGGATCTAAAGGGCTCTGGTTCGGCAGATCAACGCCTCCTAGCGGTAAACCTCGAAATGATTCGAACCGGTATATGACGTGACGAGGTCTCGTTGCTGAAATCACGTGACTTGTCCAGTCTGACGAGCTCCGAGCCACGGATTCACATAGGCTACGTCTCCGGTTAATCAAGCAGCGTTTTGAACGCTAATTCGGTGATTTCAAACCAAATACATTTTGGTTGGAGAATATCTATTAGAGAATATGATGAATGAAACGATGATGGAGACTGATGAAATTAGCTGCGTCGAACATTTCCTAGTAATAAAGATGGAGCAGCCCGAAAACAACCAGACCACAATGGGACCAGATGTGAAGCCGAAAACATGCAAGACGACACCTATGCAAGAGTGGAAGAATGAAAGACAGAGTAAGCTGGTTATTTGTCACTTACAGTGTAACAATCAATTAAAATAATTTGTTAATTTTTGATTGTTACTAATTAAAAGCCATATAATGCACACCAGATGTTCAAATGTCCACAATAGTAGTAACATTTTCAGACCAACTATATTTTAGGTACACTGTGTAACTTTTTTTTTTTTTTTTTTTAATAACATTTAAATAATGAGTCAATACATCATCAATCCTTCAAAAAAAACAAGTTTTCACTTAAATTGCATACATTTAATCTAACAGTTGTGGGGACAACAATTTTAAGAGGACACAAATAATACAGCCAAAATTGTACTTGTAAGGATATGTGTTCACAAAGGAAAGTCTACTACTGCTATTACCAGCATCATCTGTATTAAAGAGAAAAAAATGTTTAAAGTGAATAAAACTCCATTAAGTAGGCCTTGACAGAGTTCCACAACTATTGAAGAACTTTATTCTCTCCCACGGGACTTTTTGCATTCTCCGAGGTTGAGGTAGAGGTTGACTGATTGATCTTATATTTTTGGCATTTTTTAATTAATCAGCATCAGCTGATTATGCTGCAAATTAGGCCGATTAATAGGCAGGCGCATCTGCGAGCAGCTAAGTGTTGTTGTGGAACACGTGACACTGCCTCTTGCGGGAAGCAGATTGGAATTCCACCGGCATAAATGCCCGGGTATACTTCATTCTCCACGTTCCGCAGCATCTAGCACACAGTTGAGCGTGTGAGCCTTTCAGAGTATACTCTTTTGGTAGTGAGCATGGAAAGACGCGTTCGTCGCAGTGTTAATTTTGACAGCAAATTTTGATTTGGTTTTAATCATAGTCTTTTGACTAAAATTCCATTTAGTTTTAGTCATATTTTAGTCATCGGAAATTGTTTCACTGATTGTTAAACCAATCAGTGATCTGCAGTGTTTACACGTCACATTTAGTATTGATACGGCTTGTTTGGAACTTCAACCGAGGTAGCCATACCGTTCCATACCAGGCCGTCCCATGCAGTGGAAAAGTGCCATATGTGTGGATCAGATACCTTAGGATTTCATCAAACATATCTTAATTTGTGTTCCGAAGACAAACAAAGGGCTTACAGCTTAGGGACGACATGAGGGCGAGGACTTAATGACAGAAATTTCATTTATATATATATATATATATATATATATATATATATATATATATATATATATATATATATATATATAATACACTGTGTTAGTAATGAGTTTATTAGTACTGTGTGTTTCTTAAAATGTCAGTTTAACTCAGTCATCTTGCAGATAACTGCTAATTAAAAACAGCACACAAAGTATATAATAAGAGATTGTCATTGCTTCAGCAACTATACAGGTACTGTCTTTAAGTAAAGCAACATGCAGCATAACATCTGTGTCTTTCTGCTCATCTTTGACTTTAGCACAGGCTCTACTCTTCAGCCCAGTGGTAACCCACAAAACTCAGACAACAGAAGCCCTTTACATCTCAACAGAACATTAACAGATCTCCTCTATACTTGATGATCTTGTGCAAAAACACTTAAAATATCACATCAGTTCAACATTCACTCTCGTGATCAGTCATTAATTTCACTTTAGATTGTGTTTAATTGAAAGTTTCGGTTGATGTCACCATTATGGTGATCAGTGTTTGATTTAGTAGGGATCTCGACCCTTGACTTTTATTTAATTCTACTTTTCTCTGGCTGCTGTAACTGTGTTTTATGTAAAATATGATCTGTTGATGTTGTCAGTGTATCAATGATATTTTAAATGAGTAGTCACCTGATCTCATCCAGAGTCTAATCTCTGATAATCTGGGTCATTTTATGTTATTGATTATAACAGTTTACAGTCTGCATCATGAGATCCAGCAGTTTTGTGATAATTTGAAGGATTTTAAAAACATTATGCACAGAATGTTTTGAAATACTGTATAATTTCATCACGCACAGACATCAACAGTCGGCATATGAATCTCAATACTGGTGACAATCAAATGAAAGGCTTCATGCTGCAATGCATGCTGGGTGCCACTATCCGCTTGTTAAGTCGTGACGTAAAAAACGAGTTTCCAGGTCCAAGCCTCGACTCGTTTCACTTGAAAATGCCATCGACGGCCGTTTATGAGCGCTATTTAATCATATTAAACATCAATCATTTAAAAAAGTTAAACATTTTAAATACATACAGTCTACACAACAGTCTCCGTGCTCACAGCATCACAGACATTAATATTTTAATGATTTATAAAAGATGAAATATTGTCTGGCCATCTGGAATTTTGATATGGAGATAAAGGTTGTAATTATATATTTTTTGTAGTATTACACCACATCGTGTGTGTATATTAAGCACCATTTGTTGTTTTCTTGTGGTATGAGATAGAGCGTTAGGACCCGGAAGCGCTGCCGCGTGACATCAGACTTAACAACCGGATAGTACAAAACTCATCCATGACTCCCAGCATGCATTGTGGCATGAATCAATTATGCAGTTGAATTGTCTTATTTTCTTTTATTCTTACCTTTTGCTTTTATTTTTGAAGTTTTTATTGTGACATTTTAGTAGCCTGTTTTGTGATGTTCATAGTTTATCTGTTTATCTGAATATTTTGTTTGTTTTTAGACATTAAAATGAATTAAAAACAATTTACTAAACGTTTCTTGACAATAACAGAAAAAAAACACCACAAAAAAAAAAAAAATAGTGTTGAGGTGGTCACATAAATGTTATAATGGGATTGGGTTCAAATTCCATGCTGAACACTTCATTTTTAATGAATCAGGATACATATTAAGAGGTCTACACCTTTGTATAAAAATGTTCAGTTTCATTTGAGCAATGTTCATCTCACTTTATTGTCCTTGAAATTTATTTTAGATCTGAAGGAACTGAAAGAAGATTCTGTCATTTGCCATCAATGTGGGATGTGTTTCATTGACCAAGCAAATTTTAAGAAGCACATGAGAATTCACACTGGAGAGAAGCAGTTCACCTGCCCTCCATGTGGAAAGACTTTCACACAACAAGGACAGCTGACACGTCACATGAAAATTCACACTGGAGAGAAACCTTTCTCCTGCTCTGAATGTGGAATGAACTTCATAGAAAAACACAAGCTTAATATTCACATGAGGATTCACACGGGAGAGAAGCCTTGCACATGCCCTCAGTGCGGAAAGAGTTTCACACAACAAGGACAGCTGACACGTCACATGAAAATTCACACTGGTGAGAAACCTTTCTCCTGCTCTGAATGTGGGAAGAGTTTCATAGATCAACGACAACTTACAGTTCACATCAGAATTCACACTGGGGAGAAGCCTTTCACTTGCCCTCAATGTGAAAAGAGTTTCACACAACACGGACAGTGGAAACGTCACATGAGAGTTCACACTGGAGAGAAGCCTTTCACCTGCTCTGAATGTGGAAAGAGTTTCACAGTGAAACAAAGCCTTGAGAGTCACATGAGAATTCACACTGGAGAAAAGCCTTTCTCCTGCCCCCAATGTGGGAAGAGTTTCACATTGAAACAAAGCCTTGAGCGACACATTAGAATTCACACCGGAGAAAAGCCTTTTACCTGCTTTGAATGTGGGATGGGCTTCATAGAAAAACAACAGCTTAATACTCACATGCGAATACACACTGGAGAGCAACCCTTCATCTGCTCTCAGTGTGGAAAGAGTTTCATTTTTAAACAAAGCCTTGAGAGACACATGAGAATTCACACTGGAGAAAAGCCTTTCACCTGCTCTGAGTGTGGGATGGGCTTCATAGAGATGCAAAAGCTTAAAATTCATATGAGAATTCACACCGGAGAAAAACCTTTTACCTGCCCTCAATGTGGAAAGGGTTTCACAGTAAACCGGAGCCTTAAGAGACACATGAGCATTCACACTGGAGAGAAACCTTTTGCCTGCACCCAATGTGCAAAGAGTTACACAGTGAAACAACACCTTGAGAGTCACATGAGAATTCACTCTGGAGTGAAGCCTTTCATCTGCTCTGAGTGTGGAAAGAGTTTCATGGAACAACGACAACTGCTAATACACATGAGAATTCACACTGGAGAGAAACCTTTCTCCTGCTCTCAATGTGGAAAAAGTTTCAAACAACAAGGACAGCTGAAATGTCACATGAGAATTCACACTGGAGAGAAGCCTTTCTCCTGCTCTCAGTGTGGAAAGAGTTTCACAGTAAAGAGTAACCTTGAGAGTCACATGAGGATTCACACTGGTGTGAAGCCATTTTCCTGCTTTCAGTGTGGAAGGAGTTTCATGCAACAAGGACAACTTCAAGTTCACATGAACATTCACACTGGACAGAAGCCTTTGATTTGCTCTTATTGTATGAAGAGTTTTACATTGAAGCATGTCCTTGAGAGACACATCAGAATTCACACTGGAGAGAAGCCTTTCACCTGCTCTGAGTGTCCGATGAGCTTTATAGAGAAACAAAAGCTCAAAGTTCATATGAGAATTCACACTGGAGAGAAGCCTTTCTCCTGCTCTGAGTGTCCGATGAGCTTCATAGAGAAACAAAAGCTCAAGGTTCATATGAGAATTCACACTGGAGAGAAACCTTTCATCTGTTTTCAGTGTGGAAAGAGTTTCACATTGAATAGGAGCCTTAAGATACACATGAGTACTCATATCGGAGAAAAGCATTTTACCTGTTCTGAGTGTGGAAAGAGTTTCACAATGAACAGCACCCTTGAGAGACACATGAAAATCCACACTGGAGAGAAAACTTTCACCTGCCATTGTTGTATAATGAGGTTCACAGTGAAACAAAGTCTTGAGACACACATGGGAATTCACACTGGAGAGAAACCTTGCGACAGAGTAGTGGAATCTCCTCTACCATCACCTGTATGCAGCCTCAGTCCAAATAATGCAAATTCAGTTATAGCGTACATGGACAGCCCCCATCTATCAGAGGAAAGACGTAGTCAATCAGTTTAAATAATTAGGACGACATGACTCTAAAGAAGCCATTGGGACAATTTGGCAAAACTGCGACGCCACACAGCAAAATCTGAGTTAAATCAACTCTGTTCAGAGTACATATGGTCCCTCTCTAGAGTGTTAAAGTAACACTGAAGCAGAATTAAAGTTAATGAGATAATTAAGCAATTAATTAAGTGATGATTGAGGATTAGTGATGAACACCTGCTGTTAACAAGCAAAATCGCTTAAGAATAAAGAAACACAAGAACTACAGCTGGCTTCAGCCACAGCCTTAAATGAAATCAACTGAAGATAAAAGAAGACATTAAGACAGGGATGGGCAAACTCGGTCCTGGAGGCCTACTGTCCTGCAGAGTTTAGCTCAAACCCTTATAAAACGTGACTGTAGCCTTCTAGTAATCCTAAAGACATTCACAGTAAATTCCCCAGTGTTAAATTAACACCGCTCGGTGTTCATATGGGAGCCATCAGCAGGTGTTAAAAGTAACACTGAAGCAGTGTTAAGGGTTAATTAGATACTTAAGTGATTGAGTAATGTTTGTTTGATTATTGAAGACACCTGATGATGAGGAGTAGAATCACTGAAGGAAAGAGAAACACAAGAACTACAAGACTTTATTTCAATTGTCTACAGTTCGTTTTGAGAATTAACACCTAGGAATTTACTGTGAATTAGGGATGGAGAAATGAAGCCTCTTGCATCTTTGAAGCTTTTCTCTGATTGTTTTCGGGAGAAGATTCGAAGCATCAGGAGTGTCGAAAACAGTGCCATCTTGTGGCAGATAAAATTTACAGAGGCCATAAACCCGAGAGTGCAGCTCCGTTGTTTCATCCATTAAGCACAAATAAAAGCCTGACAACGCTAAAGATTCAGTTTTCTTATTCACATATTAAAGTGTGGCAATATATTAAATTTAACAATTATAATAATATTAATTATAATAATACCAACAGAGCTGACTGATGCAAGTAAATGGTGCTCTAATAATTTTATGGTTTTTATGCTGTTTATATGCTATAGGCTTATATTTAAAAATCTTAGTAAAAGGACGTTATCTTCCATAAAGCCATAGAGAACTCTTCTGGTTTCAAATATTCTGACACGCAAAGTGAAGCATTCATGTGGCTGGAAAGAAAGCGAGGCTTCGTTTTTCGTTGATCGTGTTTCTCTGAAAACAATACGCACTCCGGCATGGAACTTCATGAGAAATTGTGCTGCATACTAACATCACTACTGTGAATGCCTTTAGGATTACTAGAAGGCTACTGTCAGGTGAGTTTTCTAAAGGTTGGAACTAAACTCTGCAGGACATTGGCCCTCCAGGATCGAGTTTGCCCCTCCCTTTTCTAAGCTATAGATGATATAACTCCACAAACAGCATTACGATCATATAAGATCAGATCAGCTTACACATTCTGCTTGTAAAACTTTTGAATGAACATGCTTTCTCTGTTAATTCTCAATAAGTGCTTCTGTAGACATATTATGGAAATAAAGTCAATCTGGTTAATAATAAGTGAAGCTGGTAATGCTGTTTGTGGAGTTTTTAATCCTCCTCTGCTGAGATTTTGAGAGATTTAATGTCTTTTATTTTCAGTTAATTTCATCCAAGGCTGTGGCTGAAGTCTGTTGTAGTTGTTATGTAGGTCTGCAAACTTTTGAAATGCATGTGACTTGAGACTGCGCTCTTATCAGGGCAGACCCTCCTACTTTCGATTTTATCAAATCAGTATTGTTTTTATATTTTTTGGCCTCATTTGACTGGACTGTTCTCGATTTTGAGAAGGTGCAATCTCTCTGAAGGTAAATTATCTTTAAAAATCCTTTCACAAAGCATTCAAATTATGAAAAAAAAAGGATGGTAATGGAGCTTAGATGGATATGGCTAGATTGATGCGATGTAAGTCGTGCCTTTTATTGTTTTCCACACTTGCTATTTCAAAGTCCTGTTACCAAAGCGTTGTGGGCATCGACACAGAAGGGGTCCAAGCAAAATGTCTTGTGTACATGATATAGTTATACAATGGACATGTCTCTTTTCAAATAAAATATAAGTCTTTAAGTGTCTCTTTATGAAAGTATTATTATATGTGCTATATTAAAATAGACAAATAATATAGTGTCTCTTCTTCAACTGGACATACAATCAGTCATGTCTGGCAACTTGACAAACATGTTGTCAATTTCAATAAAAAAAAATATTTTAGAGATCAGTTTTTTTCAAACTTATATATTTGGCTTTATTAGGCTTAATGAAACTATAAAGAATTTATGTCAATTTATTTTCTTTAAACTGAGATCTTAAAGGAACACTTTTTTTGAAAATAGGCTCATTTTCCAACTCCCCTAGAGTTAAACAGTTGAATTTTACCGTTTTCGAATCCATTCAGCCGATCTCCGGTTCTGGCGTTACCACTTTTAGCATAGCTTAGCATAGTTCATTGAATCTGATTAGACCGTTAGCATCGCGCTTAAAAATGACCAAAGAGTTTTGATATTTTTCCTTTTTGAAACTTGACTCTTCTGTAGTTAAATTGTGTACTAAGACCGACAGAAAATGAAAAGTTGTGATTTTCTAGGCTGATATGTCTAGGAACTATACTCTCATTCAGGCGTAATAATCAAGGAACTTTGTTGCCGTTCCATGGCTGCAGCAGTGCAATGATATTACGCAGCGCCCGTGAGCCCCTGCTTTCACAGGGAACGTGCCATGCAACCATGGAGACGTTTGTGAGAGACGCTGCGTAATATCATTGCACTGCTGCACCCATGATACAGCAGCAAAGTTCCTTGATTATTACGCCTGAATGAGAGTATAGTTCCTAGCCATATCAGCCTAGAAAATCACAACTTTTCATTTTCTGTCGGTCTAAGTACATGATTTAACTACAGAAGAGTCAAGTTTTAAATAGCAAAAATATCAAAACTCTGGTTATTTTTAAGCGCGATGCTAACGGTCTAATCAGATTCAATGAACTATGCTAAGCTATGCTAAAAGTGGTAACGCCAGAACCGGAGATCGGCTGAATGGATTCGAAAACGGTAAAACTCAACTGTTTAACTCTAGGGGAGTTGGAAAATGAGCCTATTTTCAAAAAAAGTGGAGTGTTCCTTTAAAGGATTTGCTATCCTGTGGCTCCCTGTAGTGGACAACATTAGTATTATGAATTGCATTGATACAAATGGCTGATAATTTTTCATGATTACTGTATTACTGATAATACACCCACATTAAACTGTAAATTCACTGATTCATGGTACCTAATTTCATGATTTTTTTTAACTAAGTAGTAATGATACATTATTATATCTCTTGTTAAATTGTTATTTAACAATTACATTCAGTCCTGCATTAACAGTGTGATTCAGTTTGTTTGTGCCACCCTCAACGGGTAGGGTATTTTATTGAACAAATAAATTGCCATATGTAGCTCTCTAACAGTGTTCATTGTAAAACATCATCTATTGTAAAGGGTCATTTTATAATGGGTTGTAGCGCTCTGCTATTTATTTTAAAGTAAGTACCGTGTCTATTAATGGGTAAAGCTACAGTAACATCTTCAGCTAATCAGCTTGAGATCCTTTCCATCTAAACTGGTTATATCTCTTAAGCCTGGTAGTGAACGTTTTATGAGCAGTAGAATAATCATACTCTCTTATTTAGATTTTGAGAGTCTGTCAGTATCCAGACAGCACTGTGATGGTAGGGTATCCTGTGAGGTACATCAAACAAAAAAGTGTGGATAAAACAAGTCAAGATTATGCATTAGCTAATGAGATTATTAAGATCTCAATAAAATCATTTTCTCATCCAGATTTTACAGATTAAGTGCTGAAAACACCTTAATATTGTGACTCCTGCTGATCAACTCAATGTAAATCCAACAAAAATAGAGCCCAAACATGTATAATGACACTTTTACAAACCAATAGCAAATGTAACCAATAGCAAAATGTAGTTATTAAATATCATCTAAAAAGCATAAAATGCCACTAAATATAGGCCTAAAGTCTATGTAGGCTATCATTTGTGTTTACTATTTTTTATTTCTTGTTTTTGTGTGTTTTCTGGGAGAGCTTGGCAAATCAGGACAATTAAATATCACCCTCCATTTTGCCCTTCTGCATACATATGTTTGCACTTTAGAATCTAAATTATAAAACTGAACCGAGATCAGGTAAAACCTTGTTAGACACTGGTTCATGGGTTCAGCCAGAGTTTATGGATATTAAAAGGCTCTGGTTCAGCAGATCAACGCCTCCTAGCGGTAAACCCTCGAAATATTAAACATATGACGTAACGAGGTGTCGTTGCTGAAATCACGTGACTTAGCCAGTTTAATGAGCTCTCCGAGATACGTCTTGAGCAGCGTTTTAGTTCGGTAATTTCAAACAAAACCAATTTTGGTTGTAGAATATCTGTTAGTGAATAAAGTGAATGAAACCTGACTGATGGAGACTGATGAAATAAACTGCATCGAACATTTCCTAGTAATAAAGATGGAGCAGCCCGAAAACAACCAGACCACAATGGGACCAGATGTGAAGCTGAAAACATGCCAGACGACACCTATGCAAGAGTGGAAGAATGAAAGACAGAGTAAGCTGGTTATTTGTCACTTACATATAATAAAATCTGATATCTAATGAAAAGCCACATGCATCAAATGATTTATGTTTACATCCAAAATGATTACACAAGATGTTCAAATGTCCACAATAGTGAGGAAAATGTGTTTAAAAAGTACTTTACATAGGGATGTTCAGCAGAGCCAGTTGCAGCACTGGTTCCGGAAACTTATTTTTTCATTCATTTTTCCCATAGGGATTTTAAATAAGTATTTGTTAAAGCATTATAAACCATGAACCAAATCAAGTCAAAATCTGATAAAAAGACAAATGTACAAGACTGTATTTAACGGCTTTAGTGAGGGAAAGAACTACAATCCCATGAGGCATTGCAAACAGCATAATCAAATTATAAACAACGAAGAAATATAAAACTACTTGATTAATAATGTTTATATATATATATATATATATATATATATATATAAAGTTGATTGCAAAAAATGCATGTACAAATTTTAAAAATTTCACCCAAAAATGACATTTCTGTCATTAATTACTCATGTCGTTACTCATGTATTACTTATGATTACTAATTAATTGTGCTGAACATAAAAGTCCAATCCATGGAGGCCCCACCTCGCAACTGACAGGACTTAGGGTGCGTTCACACTTATCATGTTTGGTTCGATTAAAACAAACCCTGGTGCGGTTGCTCGGTTAGTGCGGTTCATTTGAACATGTGAATGCTGCCATCCGAACCCTTGTGCGCACCAAACAAGTGGATCGAGACCGCTGAAAAGATGGGTCTCGGTCCGCTTCCAAACGAATTCTGGTGCGGTTCGAATGATATATGAACGCAACACGGACCAAAGACATGTAAACGAACCAAAAACAGGACGAGACCCTAAAAAGTACAGAATCCTCAAGTATGTCGGTTTTTCTCATCATAGTCGCGAGTTTGCCCATCACAGGCATCAGACGCATATCTCCACACAGCAGATCGTTTGTGTGTGACGGATGGATTCCCGCCGCTGTTTTGACTACTTTACACATTTTATAAGCTCTTCACGAATTCCCAGCTGTCCAAAATACCATCACATGCAGACTACACACACAACAAGCGCATTTATCTTAGCATACAGCATTGTTTTGGATGTTTGGTAAGTTCCGTCTCAAAATAGGCAATACGTTATAAAATTCGACCAATCACGTTGTGAATGTATCCCTATGCCTTAAGGTTCGGTATCTTTTGGTTCGGTGATAAAATTGCCAATCTGAACGCTAATCAGACCAGGACTAAATGTTTTTTTTTTCTTTGGTCCGGACCAAATGAACCAAACGAACCGAACTACAAGTGTGAACACACCCTTAAAGGGTCTGCTGCTAACATCTTGGTGTCAGATACCACAGCACACCTTCAGCGGTCTAGAGGAGTCCATGCCTTGAAGGGTCAGGGCTGTTTTGGCAGCAAAAGGGGGACCAACACAATATTAGGAAGGTGGTCATAACGTTATGCCTGATGGATGTATGTGCACGTTCAAGAGTTCAATGGAACTGTTTCTTCACAGACTGAAGGATTTTTATTTATTATTCATAAAATGTAAAAAATTTACCAAAATATAAACAATTAACCAAACATTCCTTGATGATAGCAGTGGTCTAATAGCATGTAGGATTGATAAAAGAAATAGAAAGAAATCACAACAAAAAAGTGATGAGGTGGTCAAATAAAAGTTATACCAGGGGATTGGATTCAAATTCCATGCTGAACAGTTCCTTTTCAATTAATTAGGATACATAGTAACAGGTCTACACCTTTTGTATAAATATGTTGTTTCATTTGGAGTTGAGCAATGTTCATCTTATTTTGTTGTTTGCACTGGCTATCTCACCTTTATTGTCCTTGAATTGAGTTTTGACATTGATCTTTTAATGTTTGTTTTAGACTTGAAACAACTGAAAGAAGTTTCTGTCATTTGCCATCAATGTGGGATGTGTTTCATTGACCAATCAAGTTTTAAGAAGCACATGAGAATTCACACTGGAGAGAAGCAATTCACCTGCCCCCAATGTGGAAGGAGTTTCACACAACAAGGACAGCTGACACGTCACATGAAAATTCACACTGGAGAGAAACCTTTCTCCTGCTCTGAATGTGGAATGAACTTCAGAGAAAAAAACAAGCTTAATATTCACATGAGGATTCACACTGGAGAGAAGCCTTTCATTTGCTCACAATGTGGAAAGAATTTCACAGTGAATCAAAGCCTTGAGAGACACATGAGAATTCACAATGGGGAGAAGCCTTTCACCTGCTCTCAGTGTGGAAGGAGTTTCACACAACACGGACAGTGGAAACGTCACATGAGTGTTCACACTGGAGAGAAACCTTTCTCCTGCTCTCATTGTGGAAAGACTTTAACTGTGAAACAAAGCCTTGAGAGTCACATGAGAATTCACACTGGAGAAAAACCTTTCTCCTGCCCCCAATGTGGAAAGAGTTTCACAGTGAAACAAAGCCTTGAGCGACACATTAGAATTCACACCGGAGAAAAGCCTTTCACCTGCTTTGAATGTGGGATGAACTTCATAGAAAAACAACAGCTTAATACTCACATGCGAATACACACTGGAGAGCAACCCTTCATCTGCTCTCAGTGTGGAAAGAGTTTCATTTTTAAACAAAGCCTTGAGAGACACATGAGAATTCACACTGGAGAAAAGCCTTTCACCTGCTCTGAGTGTGGGATGGGCTTCATAGAGATGCAAAAGCTTAAAATTCATATGAGAATTCACACCGGAGAGAAACCTTTCACTTGCCCTCAATGTGGAAAGAGTTTCAGAGAAAACCGGAGCCTTAAGAGACACATGAGCATTCACACTGGAGAGAAACCTTTTGCCTGCACCCAATGTGCAAAGAGTTACACAGTGAAACAACACCTTGAGAGTCACATGAGAATTCACTCTGGAGTGAAGCCTTTCATCTGCTCTGAGTGTGGAAAGAGTTTCGTGGAACAACGACAACTGCTAATACACATGAGAATTCACACTGGAGAGAAACCTTTCTCCTGCTCTCAATGTGGAAAGAGTTTCACAGTAAAGAGTAACCTTGAGAGTCACATGAGAATTCATACTTGAGAAAAAACATTTTCCTGCTTTCAGTTTGGAAGGAGTTTCAAGGACAACTTCAAAATTCACACAAACATTCACACTGGACAGAAGCCTTTAATAATAATCAATAATAATAATTCCTTACATTTATATAGCGCTTTTCTGGACACTCAAAGTGCTTTACATATCGAAGGGGGAATCTCCTCAACCACCACCAATGTGCAGCATCCACCTGGATGATGCGACGGCAGCCACATTGCGCCAGAATGCCCACCACACACCAGCTTATTGGTGGAGAGGAGACAAAGTGATGAAGCCAATCAGTGTATGGGGATGATTAAGAGGCCATGACGGTCAGAGGCCAATGGGCAAATTTGGCCAGGATGTCAGGGTTACACCTTTACTCTTTTCTAAGGATATCCTGGGATTTTTAACAACCACAGAGAGTCAGGACCTCGTTTTAACATCTCATCCAAAGGACAGTGCTTTTTGACAGTATAGTGTCCCCATTACTATACTGGGGCGTTAGGACCCACACAGACCACAGGGGGAGCGCCCCCTGCTGTCCTTACTAACACCTCTTCCAGCAGCAACCTAGTTTTCCCAGGAGGTCTCCCATCCAGGTACTAACCAGGCTCAGCCCTGCTTAGCTTCAATGGGCAACCAGTCTTGGGCTACAGAGTGATATGGCTGCTGGCTTTCATCAGCTCTTATTGTATGAAGAGTTTTACATTGAAGCATGTCCTTGAGAGACACTTGAGAATTCACACTGGAGGGAAGCCTTTTTTCACCTGCTCTGAGTGAGGAAAGAGTTTCATGCAGCAAGGACACCTTGCCATGTTTTTCTGATGCTGTAACCATGCTGTGCAAAAAATAACATTCATGATTTCATAATCTGCAAGGCAAATTAAATAAGTAAAACTATACTTTGGCATTGTGGTGCAGTATTTTCACTTCCATTAATATATTTTATAGATTCATTTATCAATGTCCCTATATAGAGACTATAAAGACAAAGCCCATAATCATTGTTTAAACTGTAAGTAAACACTCACTATAGTGAGTATAATTACTCAAGACAGCCATCAAAACCAAACTATCCAGTTATAATGTAATATATAATTAGTAATTAGTAATCTTGTTATGCTTTAATGAACAATAAATGTATATTTTCAGGATGAACACTTTATATTTATAGAAAATGTAAATGTACTATGTTTTCTGTGACTAGGTTAGTGGGTGATTCAGTCTCACACACTAGAAAAGATGTAGGCTACATCACCTTAACTACCAACTAAACTGCTGATTAAATTTGTGCCAAACTGTATTAAACTCAGTTTATGACTCTAACCATGGTTCCTTAAGAAGAGGAATGAGACACTGCATCTTGGATTGACATTCTGGGGAACGCCATCAGCGTGACTGGTGTGAAAACGTCAAATTGTATTGGTAGACGACAGTCGATGGTGTCATTAGTGGAGAGCTGTGAGTATAAGAGTGTGCCTGTAATGCACATCATCAACTCTTGTCTAAAGGAGACACGCAAGCAGGCCTAAGGCATGTCAATGAGGTGCTGTTTAATTCCCCTTCTCAGGGAACCATGGTTACAGTTGTAACCTGAGATGTTCCCTTTCCTTTCAAAGAGGAACTTCAACACTTTGCCTTGTATTGATGTTATGGGGAACAAATACCTACTATGCCTTGCTAAGGTAATGCAAACCGCATTAAGCTGTGAATGTGCAAAAACAGAACAGGCATAACATAAGTTGACCTTATGGATTATTTAGCTGGAATCAGAGCAACAATCAAGGGCTCATTCAAAAAGACTCATATAGACTGTCTGGTGATACTACTTGCAGGCCAGACGTCAAGCCCAAGAGCAGAGCTCTAAGGAATAGTTGGCTCAGTTATAATAAATCGCTAAAACTTAAAGAAATAGTGTGCCCAAAAATAAACACTCTGTCAATGGTTTAATGAGAGTCAGTGGTGTCCAATGTAATTTTAACTTCGCCGATTTTCATTGTATAGGCAAAAACAGAAATAAAAATAAATGACAAATAAAAGAGACATAATAAAACATTTAATAAATATTATATAATTTAATACTAGAATGATTGCTTTTCTTTAAATCCAGAGGACAAATATAATCACTGCAAAAAAAACAAACAACAATAACAAAAAAACAGAATATAGACGCACACTGCAGGCCACTGGAAGTGACTGTCTAACAGACCCAGACGTCCTGTTGAGGAGGGAATATCATGAGAGTGTGTCAGTATCCAGACAGCGCTGTGACGGTAGGGTAGCGTGTGCGGTGTGTCATACACTTCTCTCGGTCGATGAGGAGAGAGTTTGTTTTGCAAGCGATGTCTTTCTCCAGGGTCAGTCGACTCTCCTCCAGGTCAGACAAAGATTTGCGCGCTTCATAGAGCTGCTGCTGCAGGGCTGATACTGTACTGCTGAGATTTGATGCTTCACCTAACAGACTACAAACACACAAACATCAGATGGGTTCATGTGTGTTGCGAGAGTGAGTGAGTGTGTGCATGCGTACATGTACCTGAGCTGCGGCTGGTCTCGGCACAGCTCCATGTTGGGTCTGAAGGTCCGGTAATGCAACCTGGATTGAGCCACTCTGAGTGGAGCTTCTTTATCATAGACAGCTTGCTGCAAGTATGAGATATTCCTCTCCTGAGCCCCAATCTGATCCAGAATCTATTACACACACATTAAACATACATAGAGATTAAAGTTTTATCCTGTCACTTCATGTTTATTTGTATGAAGTATGAAACATGAAGATTATGTAAGCTCTTTCATACACTAAATAAAGATTGTAATTTGTCAGTAGCATGAGTCTGAAACAATGAAATGTCATTTTCAAACTCATGCTGATGTAAACAAAACGATCTTACTCACGTTGACTGACAGATCCGAAGCGTGCGCACAAAGATGCCTTAGCTTGCGATCCCAATGTACACATAAACAGAATTACAGTATTTAAAAAAACTGTGTTGGCGAGTATTCACGCAAACGCTATCTGTTATGTCTAAAGTGAACGTTTGGTTAACTGTTGGGGAAAAACATCTAATGTGTAACATTATATTACATCCATGTGATACAGTAGGTCTTAATACATAGGCTGTCTGTTTCATTAATGTTAATCAAACAATTGTGGAATTATGGAAAAAAGAATTGAATATAAATTTTTCCTATTTTGACTTGGTTTGTGCCAAATTTGGTGTAATTCGGTGTGTGCCTGACGAAGGTCTATTACCGAAACGTTGACACTTTTAACTTTTTCTAAATAAAGGGAGAACAACAGTGTGCAGATCTTTTTTGTAAAATTTGTAAATTATTACCAGGGATTTAAGGTATGGTTTCTTGGTTTTGGAACCTTCAGAAAACTTTAACTTTTTCTCAAAATTGACTTTGCTGACACTGTTGACTTCAAACAGGTGTAGCCAGGCCTGGATTTTTTGTATTTTATTTGCCTCAATTTGTAATAATTGTATATAATAAGTATATACATTTATATAAAATAGCAAACATTTATGTTAAATCCACTTTAAAATAGATCTACATTTCTTGTATTCATTCATAGACATGAAAAATGTGCCTGGGTTTTGTGGACAATTGCTGCTATCTACTGGAAATCAAACACTTAAAATAACATGAATTTTTAACTACAGCCACTAGATAGTGTATTTGAAGACATTTTTGAAAAATACAATTAATTACAAGGCTGTAGAGAACTGTGCACTACTGCAGACTTATATACTGAGGTATTAATTTCATTATTTTAATATAGTCAGTCGTGAATTAAAGTGAATTAAAGTCACATATGTTTTTATAAATGTAAAGTTAAGTTAAATCCTAAGGCCCTATTTTAACGATCTAAGCATATGGTCTAAAGCGCACGGCACAAGTGCACTTAGGGCTGTCCGAATCCACTTTTGCTAGTTTAAGGACGGGAAAAATGGTTGGTGCGCCCGGCGCATGGTCTAAAAGGGTTGTCCCTATTCTTTTAATGAGTCATGGGTGTGTTTTGGGCGTAATGCACAATAAACCAACCAGAGTCTCATCTCCCATTCCCTTTAAAAGCCAGATGCGCTCGCGCCACGGCGGATTCGCTATTTACAAGGCTGAATTTGCAAGCAGAATAACTGAACGCCTTATTTTTATGCACACAATAATAATCTTTTACATTGTAATCCTTTTATTTTTAATATTTGGCATGTTTGTGTGCTGCTGCGTGTCCCTGTGTGTGTAATAAGCAGGATGTACGCGCATTGTGCACCCGCATATAGGTGCATATTACTAATGCGCTCTTTAAATAACAAAACAAATACTGCACCATTGACTTTAGACCAGGTTTCAGTTGGTCAATGGCGCAGTTGCGCAGTCTATTACAGTTACCTCAAAATAATAAGGCGCCAACAATGCACCTTAACACACCTCTTTTTCAGACCAGCACGCCCTTGGGCTCACAAATGGGCGCAAATGCATTAGCTATTTAAACAATATGACGCAGAACGTAAAAATTATAACTGCATCATGCTGAAACTAGCAAGAAACACTTTGGCAAGTTCTGGCAACCACAGCTGCCATTCATTTTACCATAAATTCCACCTTTTTATTTACAGTATACATGTATAGGCATTTGCTTTGTATAGGTGTGTATTGCCTGTCCCAGATGCAGCTCCAGCTGTGTTTTGGCCTGGCTCAGTTCCATGCAGCGCTGAATGAATGCCTGATCTACAGTGGCACACTGTGCCCGCAGGTCCTCAGCCGTCTCCTGCAGCACCCGCTCAGACAGCCGCCTCAAGGCCTGGCTCGCCACCTCCTCTCTCTCTGCCAGCCGCAGGTTGTCCCGAGTAAACTTACGCCACACCTCCTCATCACACACCCTATAGAGAGACACATCGGAAAGTGCTGTCACTGCAATAGCTACGCATTATCAAAAACCAAATACAGCCAAGAACTGACAGCAACATAGTGTCAGCCCAGATCTGGCCCACATCTGGTCCGTGTGTATTCCACATGTACCAGATGTGGGCCGGATCTGGGCCATACTATGTTGCTGTCTGAGTGTTCATAATGATCTGATTAGGCAGAAACAGCACATTTGATATGCTGAAATGTTTTGTGAAAGGTGTGCGAAATGAAAATACAGTTTGTATCACTCTGAGCTAAGGTAAGGCACAAGGTTTGACACGCACTGGTCCTGCAGCACTGCTGAGCTGGGATGCCATTGTGTGTCCGTGCTCCTGTTGTTATAGCGTCCACACTGGTCATCCAGACTGTAGGCCTGCTGTTTGTCAGACCAGTCTAACTCAAGAGTCTGCTTCACGTCCCGGTTCAGCCTGGCGGACACAAACAGGTTTATGACTCCCATCCAGTTATGTGCTGTCTCAAAGGAATTAAATGATAATTATCCAAAGATTCATAATTTGGATAACTGGCCTGATCTGGTTGAGGGTTTGATCCAGAGTTTTCTTCAGCAGGGCCTGGACGCTTCTGATCAGCTCCACCTCCTGTTGGAAATCAATCGTGTTCACCTATTAAACTTGTTTGTATTTAATGCCATCTTCATCAGCACTACTACTACTAAAAATAATATAGATAAATTATTATTATTTATTATTATAAATGAAAAGGGTTCTACAACTACTAATAATGTATTTATTGTTATGTGTATTATCATTATTATTATTCTCTTTTTAATGATGAAAGAATAAACAATTTCATATTAACATAATTTCCACCTTGTGGGGAGCCAAGAACACATTTAGACAATAACTTTTCAATATCGATTATTTTTATTTTTGATTTAAATAAGACTTTCTTCACTTTTTCCATATCTTTAGAAGTCAGAAATATTTTTCATACCTTTAGAAGTTCCTCTTCCACCTGGTCCTCCACCAGATCCGGTCCGAAGCGTCTCTCTCGGCAGGTCAGGTTATCGGTGGCGATGGCGAAGGGGATCTCCGTGGCGTCCAGCGCTTTTTCCAGCCGCCTCCTGCAGCCAATCAGCAGGTCTGTTTCTGCGTTCAGCCGCTCGATGAACAGCTCCAACTCGGATCTATAGCGGTGGATGTCCTGCAGCCGCGCGCCCAGCTGTTTGGTGCCCTCGGTCTGCGTGCGTAAAGTCCCGGCGTCGGTCTCCGCTTTCAGCGTTTTGGACTCGTTGCAAATGTTCTCCGCGTGGTTTCGGTCCGCAACTGCCCGGTTTAATATATCAGAGTTATTGTTGATCCACTCTCCGGGGGTGTATTTGCCGCTCCGGTAGCCCGCAGTGGCCAGACCGGCGGATGTCCCCGCGTAAACGTTTTCCTTAACGGTGGTCTCCGGGTTTGTGACCGGTGGCTGTGAGCCGTTCTGTGCCACGATCCGCGTGTCAAAATGGGGTCGCGACACTAAAATTTGGGATGACATCATGATTTGGTTTAAAGAAAAAAAAAAAAAAAGTATTTACCAGCCTGTATTTAAAATCGTTTTGTTAAAGAGATCTATCGGTTCCTGTAGCGAAGTCGCCGAATGTTTGTATTCCGTAGCCTGGATACCGCCGGTTACTATGGACGCGTGCACACACACACACAGACACGGAAATTTCACGTTTCACTTTTTTCAACATTGTTCCTAGATTATTTTAAACTTTGACTCAAAACTAGTTATTATTCATATTGTATTTTGGATTTAACCGAAGTATAATAGGCTATTGAAGCAATAGGCTACTAAATAAAAATTAAAAATAAATATAAAAAGTTATAATTTCCTTGTTCATTGTGTCTTCCCTAATAACAGTATCAGTAATGGATAGAATGCAAAACTCCAAATGTGATTTTGCATGCTGGTTGATGTTTCAATGTATTTATGAATGTATAGGTTGAGGCTTCAGTAGCTACATGGAAAATAAAGGCTCTACACATTTTTGAGACATGGTGAGTTGTTTATAAGCTGTCCTCTCTCTCTCTCTCTCTCTCTCTCTCTCTCTCTCTCTCTCTCTCTCTCTCTCTCTCTCTCTCTCTCTCTCCATTAATGTGCTTTCTGGTTTGCAGCATCTTAATTTCATCCTGCTCCAGGAAATGCTGGATACAAATTGAAGTGATTAAATCAAAAGAGATTCAAACAGCACTCATCTGTTTCACTGAGTTAATGGCAACTTCCTATCACAATGGGCAATCACATTAAAGATTTATGAACAATGAGCACAAACTGACAGCAAACTATTATGATGCATTTACAGTGTGTGCACATCATCACCAATAAGAAGAAAAAAGGCGGGAACTAATGATTAATTAGAATTATGTGATCAAATTACCTTTGATCTAAATAAGTAATATGTTACAGGTAGTATGCATTATATAATCAGATTACTTGTTGATCTAAAGAGTAAAGTAATGCATTAAAAGTAATGTGCATTGAGTAATCAGATTACTTTTTTGATTTACGAGTAAAGTAATGCATTACAAGTAACATGCATTACGTAATCAGATTACTTGTTGATCTAACGAGTAAAGTAGTGCATTAAAAGTAATGTGCATTGAGTAATCAGATTACTTTTTGATCTAACAAGAAAAGTAATGCATTACAAATCACATACATTATGCACTCACATTGCTTTTTTGATGCTAATGCAAATTTATTTACAGTCAAAAAAGTCACTGCAGATGAAGTATTTTCAACAACAGTCACAGTAATAGTGTCACGATCACCGTCTGCCCCTGTCAAGTTTCGGACTACATTCCCCATAATCCTCTCTGCCAATCACCTGCACTCACTCCACCAATCACTACACTAATCACCACATCCAGCTGCCATGCATTACCTGGACCATAAAAGACTCACACACTCATCACCTGATCGCGAAGTCTTGTTTTCACTCGTGTTACATTTCTGAGCGTTTCCTTGTATCCTGTTTGTCTATCTGTGATTGATCTTGCCTGATTCCTGTTTTACGACCCATTGCTGCCTGCCTCGATCCTTGCCTGTACCCTGACTACGACTCTGCCTGTTCCTTATTGCTCCTGTTTGTTCCTGTTTGACCCTGCCTGTACGACCACTCTCACTTTAATAAATGCTGCACATGGATCTTCCCGAGTCTGCCTCGTTACAAATAGTATGAATTGTTGCTGAAATATAATTAGTGATGCATGATTAATCAGAATTTTCTCCCAATCTAAAATCAATACTTGGAAAATTTATGTTATGTTAGATATTGCTTGATGCTACAACATTTTTTTTTTTTTTTTTTTACCTGCAAAAGTCTCCTAGGATAGAAGGAATGAATTGATATTCCGGAGCAACTTGACATTTCTGACTATCTTGGTTTGGAGGGAAAAACATCAACACAACGGCTCTCCACTTGGTGGCAATGTATAGGATAGGCTCAAACTATGGGTCAACTATGCCGTCTTGCATATGCAAGAAAATGCTTTTTTGAATAGCCGTCCACTGTAGTGACCTCTATACATGAATGTGTTCATTTCAATGCTATCTCACGACCAATTTGTATGTATTTTACGAGGTGGCTAATTCGTATAAATTATGAGTGAGGTTGCATGAATTCGTACGAATCAGCCACCTCGTAAAATACGTACGAATTGCCGTAAGATCAGGTTGGTTAATTTACAAGTTTATAAATGGCCAAAAAGCAACAATTTATTCATAACACACCACAACAACAACAATGAAGATCACAGGAGAAACGTGGCAGCATAAACAACACAAGACAAAGAACTGAACAAACGGAGGGCTGTATAGACACAGGATAATGAGCTAGAAACAGGTGTACAACATAATCAGTTACCATAGAAACAAACTAGTGATTAGAACAAAGGATACCGACAGAAAATAACTAAATACAGAGTCCATCAAAACGAAATAAGCCCAAACTAAACGTGACAACTCCATACTAAGAAATAATTCAGATTAGTCCCAGTTTAATAAGTTTGCTGTAACATTAATAGCTTATGCAAACAAGAGGGAAAATAACTAAATGGATGATGTTGCATACTTTTTTAATGGAATATGGGGAGGTCTACTATAATTTAGTCAACCAAAGATAGACACCTGCCTACACAGTTGGTGTCAATGTTATCTTGCCTGTAATTTTATGCCTACAGTTTGCTGACATTTATGACTGGACTTCACTGTTGTCTCTAGCATGAACCACACCCTCTCGCTCTCTCACTCACGGTAATTCATTTTCTACTGTAAGTTCCCTGTCGCTCTCAAAGGAGAAGCAACACAACCGGCACTTTTTCACAGCACATACAGGTATTAGCATTTTTTTTACATGATCTAAGAGCTTTTGTTACATGTACATAAAGAGATGTTGTTCAGCTTTGCATTTATAAGTCAGCTATCATATAGTGTGTGGTTTTTACTATAGATAGGAAAATTAGTAGAACAAGATAAAGAGAGAAAAGGACATAACAAAGATAAAGAAACTTGCTTCTGATTTCCAATTCCTCATCTTCATGTATTCTCATTTACAGGTCTTTGATAATGGAGAAAGAACACAACCCCCCTCCTTATTACGGTGCTCAGACGACCCAGACAGGCATAAATTACCCTGGACCGCAGGCACCCTACCCACCTCAACCAGGTCAGATCATCTTCCGTTCCGACTTCACTAACAAGAACCAACCAGAATGTAATATAATCAATCTAACGCTTTACAATAAGGTTCCAGTAGCTAACATTGGTTAATGCTTTAGAAACGTATTTAATTTTTAGTTCATGTTAAACTTAATGTTAACAAAAGGGACCTTGTTGTGAAATGTTTGCATATAAACAAATAAGGAGAAAGTTTGTGAAACAAATGCAAGCCAATGTTCACCCAAGTATTAATAATATACTGAAAAAAAAAAAATCCAAAAACTTTAAACTGTAAAAAAAAAATATATATTTTTTCAAAGATGTTAGTAAAACAAATGTTTTACAAGAGTATGTTTTACAAGAAAAAAAATTATAATTATATATATATATATATATATATATATATATATATTTCAGTGTTTTTGGTTTAATGCAATGTGTTCCTGAACGTGTATTTGTATATATACTTAGCTGTTTCTGAGTGAAAATGGTTTCAAAGTAAATCTCACGCTAAATTCTTTTCAGTGTCTTTGTTTGAGAAGCTTCCCCATTAAGGTGTTTTATGGACAGGTTATCAAGTCACGTGTCCAGTGGCTCAATCCATGATGTCAGATGTGTGTTAAAGGATGTTCCCTGTAAAACATACAGACTTTGGCTAGTGATTTTAGATTGTGCGTCACGATTACTCATGAAACATGTATGAAACATTTACGAGCTGTTGACCTCTAATAAGTAACGGCCTGGCAGATTAGATTGCTAATGGATGGATACTGTTGCAGAAGGTGGAAACCTCTCTGTCTGTGAAAGTTATCAGAAGAAAGACAATTGTAATGTTCTCCAAAAACAGAAACACTAAGGTCTAAGATGCTTTGGGTTTCAGGACCTGGCCATCTCATATTTTGGATTATATCAGCAATGGATTTCCATCCATCAACCAAAGCTCCAAGACTGGCTAAAATAACGTGATATATTTAAACACTATATTTAAAGTAAACACTGTTACAAAAACCACAAACTCACATGAAAAGCCAAGATTCAAACTGGCCAACTAAAGGAAACACTGACCACCACATTTTCCATAGATTTAAATTTCGATTTAATGTCTTCTTTTATCTTCAGTTGATTTCAGGCTCTGTGGCTTTAAGTCAGTTGTAGTCGTGTTTCATTTTCTGACAGTGCATTTCCATTGATTTTTTTGGTTGAAATTTCATTTTTCATTTTTTCAACATTAATTGCGGGTGCAAAAGTGATATTGATTCATTGTGGTTGAGGTTGATACATTTACATTGATTTAACATTGTTTCAATCATTGCTTGAGTTTGGTTGTTCACTGATGCTAGAGGAAGAAAAAGCCTTGACTCTTAATGATAAATACATTATATGCACTAATTTTTATCAATCTGAATGAATCCAATCCGATTTCAAATTCTGAAATTTCTATTTACATGAACCCTGATTTTTGTTATAGGGCTCCAGTACACACACTCTAAAAAATGCTGGGTTAAAAACAACCCAAGTTGGGTTAAAAATGGACAAACTCAGCGATTGGGTTGTTTTGACCCAGCTGTTGGGTTGAATCTTTAACCCAACCTGCTGGGTAGTTTTATTTAACTCAACTGATGTTTAAAAATTACTTTATTGATCACTTAAAATGAACCCAAAATAGGTTGGAAAATAACATTTATTAATATGTTTAATTAATAATAATTAAATAATAAACATGTATTAAATTGCTTTTTAATGAATGTTCATCTTTTGATTATTATTGTTGCCTCTAGTAATTATGTGTCTGATTTTTAATTTCCAACCTATTTTGGGTTCATTTTAAGCCAGCCATATAGTCATTTTTAAACAATAGTTGAGTTAAATAAAACTACCCAGCACATTGGGCAAACATTTAACCCAACCGCTGAGTTAAAACAACCCAATCACTGGGTTTGTCCATAATTATTGGGTTGTTCTTAACCCAGAATTTTTTAGAGTACATATATGAGTATATATGAGAATCTGATTGAGAAGTCATATTCTTCTTAAGTGTTTAAATACTTTTATTATTTATTTCAGGTCTACACCGCCCTTTTCAATCAAAATTTCACTCAGATTGAGTTCTGATTGAGCCATCAGTCCAATTACTAAAGATTATTTGGGTGCATATAAACTTGGCTTGTGTTTTCTTTGATTTGGTCATTTGTTTAATTGGATCAAGTCTACCTTTTTCATTGATTGGAGAATAACTGGCTTTTAGATAAAGTGTATGATCTCACATCCTACAAATTCCCCCTGCAGTGGGTTTCAGTGTTTTTAACTTGTGTTTTGACACTTTCACAGGTCCACAAACTGCACCTTACCAAACTCCACAATATGGGTATGGGGCTCCACCCACCACTGCCCAGCCCACCATGATCCCTGTCGGTGAGTGTTCAGCACCTTAGACCAATCATTTCTCATTTTCATTCATTTCATGAGAGTTGAACACTAGCAGATTTTTGTTATAAGAAATATTCAGTGTTGGTTCTGGGAAAGTAAAAAAATGTCCAGTTTTCTTGACATTAGAGAAACATGTTTTAAAAGGTATAATGTTCCTCAAATGTTCTTTCAACTTAACATTCCAAGAACATGAAAATGTTCAGTTTTCTTAATGTTAGTAGAACGTTATTTAAAGGTTAATATGATGTTCCTGAAACATTCTTTCAATCATTCAAACACCTGCTGTGAACAAACACTGAAAGAAAGAGAAATAAGAACACAAACTACAACTTTCTTCAGCCACAGCCTTAGATGAACTGAAGATAAAAGACATTAAATCTCTGAAGATCTGATTAAACAACTCCACAAACAGCATTACCAGCTTCACTTATTACTAAGCAGACTGACTTTATTTCTGTCACACGTCTACAGAAGCTCTTATTGAGAATTAACAGAGGTCTAGATGTTGATGTCTCATTGAAAATGTTTAGTTTGAGGTCACCGCCATGGAGATCAGTGTCTGTTTTAGTTGAGCTCTTGACCCTTGACTTTTGTATGATCTGTGTACTATCTTTAACTGGTAATCATTAATTCCACTAATCAGGCATCACAGCAGAAAAGACACATGTGATTGTGATTGTGATATTTTCTAAAACTATGCCTTGAAATCTAGAGAGTTTCCTAAATTTCGGAGGACACTACCATTATTTTTTTTTTTTTAATTTCTTCCAAGTTCATATAAAAGTATATTTTGCATGTCACCTGAACTATGTATTCATCTTGTAGATTTTTATACAGGTATAAACCCGTATTATGCTATTTTAAAAGCTCTTATAAGTTTGCATGCATCCAATGTCAAAAAAACACAGAAAACAGTGTCTTTGCAACATGTGGATAACATGAACCAAACTCTTCCAATTTCAACAACAACTACGATGTTTGAGGGTCAAAGCAGACATTGTTTGCCAGCAGCCAATGAAGACCGTATACAGCATTATGCAAATGTGACACAAACCTACATTTGTGCAGGAAGTAAAACTGGAATTACTCATTTTGGCAGTTCAGAATTGCTTCTGTCTTTTACAATGACTTCATTTATCAAGTACTTTGATCTTTTTGCAGAACTTTTACATTCACAAATAGATATATTACACAGTACATTAAAGGGAATATCCAAAAAAAACATAATTGGGGCACTTCAAACCTCTTATGTGCAGTATTTTATATTTGTTCCACATTTGTACATGTGCAGTTACACAGATGACGACTATGAATCTCACTGATGTACCGGGCCGCATTATCTGTCCTCACTGCATGACGGAGGTCCTCACAGAAATCGAATATATAAACGGTTTGCTCACCTGGTTAATCTGTGGAGGCCTTGCGCTCTTTATGTGAGTATAACTGTACAAGCATTAGAGCATTTACCCTGCTTGAATTCACAGACTGCTGATATTTAGAGTTTGTCTGTTGTGCTTTTCAGTTGCTGGTTCTGTTGTTGCATTCCTTTCTGTGTGGACGCGTGCAAGGATGTGAAACACACCTGTCCAAACTGCAAAAATGTCATTCGCCTTTACAAACGAATTCAGTGATGAGTGATCGAAGATATGTCATTTGTACACTTCATATGGAAGTTAAACATTGTGAAATACTATAGAACTGATGCATAATTAATCACAATCTCACAGATGTGTAGAACAAAAGTTATGACAGAAATGTCTAATAATAGAATTACACTTTCTCTGGAAAATTGTTGCATACTTTCCTTCTGTGTTTGCAAATTGTTTTTTTAATGTGTGTGTATATGTATAAATAAAATAAGTTGCATTTTAGCTTAATTTGCAGTGGACAATCACTTGTTATATACTCGCACCTGAAGCTCCATGTACTTGCCCACAACAACTGAAACATAGTCTGTAAAATCCTCAGAGTTAAATCAACACTGCTCAGTACATATAATAAATACATTTGCTGTCCTCTGCACCTTTCAAATTTCATTACGGTATACAGTACTACAGTAATATATACTATATTGTCTTCTGACAAAAGACTATCTTTGACAATCATTAATTTGAGGGTGTATATGTGCTACAGTTTACTTTACTGTACTGTAATTATACTGTATAGTATAAAACCCTGTCAATGATTCTAGGATGCAATCTCTAAAGCACAATCACCTGTGCTCCTGATTATATTATCCCAAGATTCTGAAAGGTGTGTCTTCATTTTATGGATAAATGTGTGCTATTTGAGTTTACAAAAAAAAAATATAATCTAATAAACTGCAATTAAGGAATAATGAATGTTAAAATGCATTTGAAATATAATGTTAAGTGGGTATCATAACCCATTTTAATCTTAGTAATTCAATAATTCAATAAGTGTTAAAATCTTTACGTTCATATTAGAGGTATCATATCGGTATCAATATCGGCGATATTGGCCTTGAAAGTATCGGTATCGTATCGATAACAAAATAAGTGGTATCGCCCATCCCTAGTCATAACATCATTTTCAACACACTCAAATGTATCTAATATGATAAACAGAGCTGCGTTGCCTCATACTCATGACCGGAAAAGCGGAAGCGGCGCCGGCGACTGTGTCATAATAAAAGTCCCGCTGCTCGTGAGGTGTGTGTTGTGTATCGCTCCAGCGGACTCGTTCAGCTCCACAACACCCGCTCCTGCTCTGCTTCATACTACAGTAACGTTAATAATCGCATCCATGAACATGATTTCTTCCCGAGTCCTATCCCAATTATTTCCACTGGCTGTGAGGTGAAGACCACATGTCCCAAGATTTTGCACTCAAACTTGGTGTCATCAAGCTATGCCTTTGTTTTGAATAGGCCTCTAGCGACCTCTAGCGAACAGAAAATTTTACATATTGCATTTTTAAATAAATGGTTTGGGAAATTGTGATTAATAAATCAGTTATATTGTGTTAGCAATCGAGACTGTAAATCAGTTCATTTCATCTATAGCAGTTCTGCAGAAAACAGTGATGTGATTGTCCAGCTCAGTTCAGATCTTATCCAATAGTGTCAGTGCAGCCAGACCAATAATATTTTTGAATATTATTGAATATTGTTTAAGACTTTGTCCACATCACAAGCAATGAAAAATCCTCTGGTGTGCCAGATCCAGCCTTGACAACTGTCTCCACACCTTGCTCTTCCTCGTCCTCATCCTCTTTCTCCTCGTCCACCACATCTTACTCATACTCTTCTTCCTCTACTTTTCAGATTGTTTCCATCTATTGTTGGTATCATCATTCAAGGCAAGGCAATTTTATTTGTATAGAACATTGGTAATTCAAAGTGCTTTACATAAAAAAGAATAATAAAAATAGAACATAAGGAATAGAAATGTAGGGAAAACACCCTAGGAAGTAAAATTAGCTCAAATGAAATATTTAGGGAATTATAAAGAGTTGTTTAGATTACGACCGAGCAACTGATTCGTCCAGCGTTCATTTGCTCGAGCCGTAATAAGCTCTTGTAACGGATATAAATATCCAACAATCGTGAAAACACTGATTAGAGCACGGTAACTTGATCACAGTTTAAGACATTAAATCATAAAGCACATAATACAAGACACTTTCCTTTTAAAATCTACAAGAGATTTTATTTATTCTAACACAAACTAATCTAACACAAAGGCACGCACATACACACACACACATTCATACGCGTTGCAGTAAGAAGGAAATGAGAGAGAAAGAGTTTTGAAAGAGAGAGAGAGAGAGAGAGAGAGAGTGATCTGATTAACCGAATTCCTATCAATGCATTTCAAGGACCAGAACGAACCATGAATCATTCATTTATGCACTAGTTCAGTTTTGGTCTGGAGGTACTTGCTTGCGTTGACTTAAAGGTGAATTTCCCTCGTCGTGCAGAGAGGGGTTTCCCAAGTCGATGATTGGTCCAGATCAGGTCCGTGTGGAACAATGAAGGAAGTCTCTTTGTCGCTGGAGTTGAAGCAGCAAAAGTCGTTGGTTGAACTTTGCGGCGAAACGTAGGACACGAGACTTTCAGCGGTAAAGGAAAATTAAGTAAAGAAAAGAAAAGTGAGTGAAGGTTGGATGGCTTGAATGAGCGGCTGGTCTGTTCTTCTTGTTACTCCATTGTTCTTGGTACTCTGGTCATGGTTTCTCTTACCAGAACTAACCAACTCCAGTTCGTTTACTAACCAACTTCTCTCCATTCACTATCTTGCAATATGATCATTTAAACTTAGTTGTTTGTCACACCTCTGAGGAGTCTTGGCCAATCAGACATTGTCCTGTTTCAAGAGGGCCTTCCTCTGCCCCCAATAAAACATAAGTGTCACATCCCGGTCTGTCTCTGCTTTAGCAGAGTGCCATTTTAACATAATTGCTATTAAATGGAATACAATACATTTTAAACAGATTTCATTCAAGTCAGAATAGAGGAAAGGGAGAAAGAATCAAATTAAGTCCAAATAAGGCATACTTCCAGTCATTCAGTCAAGAGTTAACGCATTTACACGAATTGTGAGTGTTCTAAAGCCTAACTGTTTACAGGTAGTACTTGTGGACACATAATGCAAAATGTATGTAGTTAAAAGATGTTTGATAAGTCCGTTAAAACTGTTGGAACAATTTTGAAGCAGATTTATTTGTTCAACAGTCTCTTTGGCTCTCCTGTGAAGTAAGGAAACAAAAGGGTCTGGATTGTCTCTCTGTCTTCTTGGGTGACCCTTTGGTATGTCGCTTCTGCTATCAGGAAGCATGTGTCGTAAAAGTAATCAGCCTGGCTTTATCCACAGACGGTCCGGAGCCGGAACCTCAATTCTGAATTAGAATTATGTTTTGAAAGAATCATCTAAATCATTCATTTGTCTGGTTCGTCCACAGTTGCTACAGAAATAACAGTAAAAACAAAGAATTTTGCTATCTGGATGGAAGAGCTAGGAAGTCTCAGGGAGTTTGTTGTTGTTGTTGTCCATCAGAGTGGATCAAAACGGATCTATCCATCAGAGCGGATCAGAATGGATCTTCCTCACACGACAGGACTGCTACCTGTTAAGGCACTTCAAACTGATAAACAAAGTTTCAATCTCCCCTTTTGCCAAGACACCTCAAAATGCGCCACACAGCCCTAATCCCCCTTCCGGAGATATCTATGCAACGCAGTTCAAGTTTCCCCTTTGGAAAGTGTCCTGACTGTAATCCAGAGATATCTTAACCATGCACTACAGCTTAAATTTCCCCATGGTTTGTCCCCTTATCCAAATTTACCAAATTTTACCTAATCACTTTCTTCCTAATTCTCCCAGCTCTTTCAACCAGACAGCAATATTTAAAATGCATTAAAAGTCAGAATAACAAGATGATACATAAAAGATATAAAATACATTAAAAATGAAATAAAAACAGGAAAAGGAATTAAAAGAATAAAAAGATAATACGTATAAAATAAAGTTTAACGAGTTCGTTTGCCCATATAATCTTTAGGATATTAGGTTAGCTAATTTGGCTTGCTGTCCACTGAGGAGGGGCTCGATGAAGCATCTTCAACTCGAGCTCTGATACACCCCCCAGTGAATAAATATAGGATGTGATTACATAGGGCAAGGTACCTGAAATGAAGGTGGAGTTTGGGGAGTTGGAGGGATGCTGAAACAGCTGAGACTGAAGAGAGGTAAGCAGCTGCTTATATACTCTGGCTGTTGATTGGAAGATTAGATGGGCTCGCTCCTCCCTAAATTACGTTTAGGAACTTCACTTAACGAGTTCGTTTGCCCATATAATCTTCAGGATATTAGGTTAGCTAATTTGGCTTGCTGTCCACTGAGGAGGGGCTCGATGAAGCATCTTCAACTCGAGCTCTGATACACCCCCCAAAAAGTGCAGAATAAATTTGGGACAGCAAGTTGGATGGTTGAAAATGCTTAAGGATTTAATGTATATGGGATACCCAGATGCTTAATGCTTGTTAACCCCCCAAAATGAGCGAAAGATTAAAGCGACATGAAAAATAGAGTTGAGGTGAGGAGTGGCACTAGTGTTTCCTATGCCGGAACACAAGGTGGTTGTGATTAATTGGCCTGGAGTCATGAATGAATACTGCTGCGGCAGTGATATTTAATGAGGCTCCTGTGGGAGCTGGGCTGGAACGCATCGTCCTACTATGTCCACCATGTGGAGCTATGAGCAGGCTTCTGCTGCGGCAATGTTATTTAAGGAACTCTGTCGGGAGCTTGCGTTTATTGCTGCTGTGTGAGTTTGACTAGGATGCATCTCGCCGCTGCACTGCAGCGGCAGTGACTTCTAAAATTACTCCTGCGGGAGTGTTTTTTGGGACTGGAGGTTTGAGTACGTGGTTGGAGAACGTCCCGCCGCAACGTCTGCAACATGGGGGCCCATGAATTCAGAAGTACATGGGGCCCCCAGCTGCCAACAGGGGGGGAAGGAGGTCCTCGTCCCAAAAGGGAAAACGGGCCACTGATATCCAGAGCGAACCTGCCTGCCGTAGAAAAAGGGAGCCTACGGTATATAGATAAAACGCAGAGCTACCGTCCTTCCAAGGTGGTTTGGATCACATAAGGACATGAGGGCCCACTGCAATCCTTATGGGACATACGATCCTTGGTACCTCCAGTCCGCTTGTTCAGATAGGAGGGCCCACACTGCGATCCGAACGGGAGAGCCTCCATGGTTAAGAACATGAAGAATCACACTGCGATTCAGAAAGGGAGAGCCCCCACGGCGCCTGAACGGAAGCTCACACTGCGATTCGACCGGGAGAGCTCCCGCTGCGTTTCGAAGGAGAGAGCCCCCGATAAAATAAACGGGAAGCTCACTCTGCAAGTCGAACGGGAGAGCCCACACTGCAAGTCGAACGGGAGAGCCTGCACAGTATCTGGACGGGGAGCCCACACAGCAATTCGAATGGGAAAGCCCACTCCAGGAGTGGTAGCTAACACACATCCGAAAAGGGAGAGCTCTCACTGCATCCAGATGAATATGAGCCCTGCGGGGCTTGGTAAGCGGGGAGATGCAAAAATAGTAGGGAGAAGCGGTCCAGACTCAGAAAGATGCTAGTGTTTGTGATGTAGAACTGATCGAACATATGTTGTTTTAAAGGCGGGGCATCGACCGATCATTTTAATTTGGTGTTCGGATAGGCCCCTCTGGGCTGCTGTGTTGGCTGCACCTTTGCAGAAAGATAAGAAAAAAGGATGGTTACAAGGTTGTCTGGTGTTTGGCTGAGGGGGATTGGTTTTGTAAACCTTTGATGAGGAGGGATATCTGGGGACTTGAAGAGTCGGGGCACTGTTGGCCATGGATGAACTTGGAGAGCAATGTATGCCACTGAGGTAGATTTTGATTGTTCCTGAATTTAATTGGTATGATGGAGGTAAGAGATGAAGGATACTGAAAGGAGGGAAAACTCCTGGAAAGCTCTGTGGAAGTTTTTTTTTGAAGGAACTCCAAGCTGTCCAGTAGGTTTGGAGTGTTCTGAGAGAAACGGCTTGCAGTATGGTATTTGTGGATGCGTTATGAAGAGGTCTTGAGGGAATGGACCAGACGAATGAGAGTTCTGAATCAGGAGGAATTGAAGTTGATTGGAGTCTGCTTCCAGAGCCAATGTTCTAAATTTGAAAAAGAATATAAAACATCTGTGATTTTATTTTGGTGACCTGGGATATGTTCATCTATGATGATGAACTGGTAACAGGCGGAAATTCTAAGGGGCAATTAACATTTCGGAACCCCATAGATTGGCTGTTACTACTATGGGATACAGGTTTATGAGAATGATTGCTTGGTCTATGTTGTGGTGGTGGAGAATTCATCTAATTTGGTTACTCCAATTAGGCTTATGCGGAATAAGGTGGAGAATCAAAATGGGCCGATCATGAATCTGGAATCTAGTTCTTTTTGATGAGGCCTTCCACTATATCAGGTCCAGCTGTTGCAGATTATAAGTTATTGCAGATCAAGCTGGAGTCAGGTATACTTTCCAGACTGCGGCTGAAATGTTCTGTCAGGCCTGAAAAAAGAACTGGTTGGAAATTGTCTGGATGGTGTCCATTTCACTAACTAACTGGGAAATAATGATTGAAGAAGAGAGAGGCTGCTCACTTAGCTGCAAAGCTTGAGGTAGATATAAAAATGACTGCTCCAAAGGAAGTAGATCAAATGTCTGCACCTGATGGAATTAGGGAACAGTTATGGGTTGAGAATGTTGGTTGTTCCATGTTAACTGCGTTGGGAGGAGCTGGAAGAGGGACTGCTGTTGCGAGAGAATGGGCTGGCAAGCGGCTCAGACCTGAAGAAGTGTTTGGTGTTGGAAAAAGATGGATGCTGGGAGGAGGGCTCCATTACTGACTAGTGTCCAAGATGGCTGAAGTGAGAGAAAGGGGTTGGTGGGCAAAAAGAGTGTTGAGATCATTTGCGGAGACAACCTCATGCTAGGATCTGTGCCAAGAAGAATGTTAGAAGAAATTGGGGAACAGAAGGGAGGGGAGGAATGAGGTAAGTTGTAAACGAATAGAGAGTGAGGGATGACTAGCGGAGGCAGCCTCACGCTAGGATCCGCTTCCTGGGTGAGCAAGAAGTAACCATCTGCGAGGGCATCCTGGCGCATGGGTTTATCATGATGAAGATTGAAAAAGAACTGAAAAAGCAGAAGTAATTAGTGATGTTACATATGAAACAGAAGCTTCAAATCTCATATCGAATACACAGCTCAATTATAATGAATGCATATGTTTTCAGAGGAGTGGTGATAAATGAAAGACGTCTCAACTATCTTTCCAGTCACATGAATGCCGTGCGTTTCAGAATGTTGAACCCAGACCACTACTATACAGGTTTACGGAATTTAAAGTCCATTTACTAATATATATATATATTACATTACAGTACATTACATGATCGTACATTCTGCCATAAAGACAGTATAAAACCCTATCATAATTAGAGCATGATTTACTTGCATCAAACTCTGTTAGTATTTTTATTGTTATATTTAAGTTTATTGCAACACATTAGTATGGAAAATATATTATCAGAAATCTACACGTTTAACATTGCCAGGCTTTAATTTGCTTAATGGAATGACTGAGCTGTACATCTATATTCTTTGGCTGCACTGGCTGGTTTATGGCTGCTGTAAATGTATTTATTTTTTAAAGCTTCAAGATTCAAGAGGCTTCATTTCATAATCCATAGAAGGAAGTAAAGTGCGGGAGACAGGAGTAAGTTTGGATAGTTCTTGCCTGAGGAGTGGAGCTGCATATGGGAAGAGCTGGAAAAGCGGGACTGTTTTTGCGGCAGCTGTTGTTGATCGGGCGGAAAAATGGCGGACGAGGAAGTGCGTGCGGCGGCAACGGACTGTGGATTAGCGTGCTGTAAATGTTTATGTTCAGGACATCAGGTCAGAAGAGAAACTTCTGAGTCTTGCTTTTATGATGCTGAAGTGTTTGTTGGCATGCTGGAACTGTTGTTAGAACTAAAGAAGATCGTAGAGTTTAGCTTTTGATGATCTGCGGGAGAAATTAATTCCAGAGCTGGAGAGGACTTGACGTAGGCTGTTGGCGGACCATTTGAAATGGGTAGAATCAGTGTATTAGCGGCGGTAGAATGAAGAGATGAAGTCTGTGAAGAAGACAGATGAGGCGCAGTTAAACGGGCGATCCTGAGCGTGGAGGAGAGAGTGGCTATCCGCAGCGTGGTCTGTATGAGCACTCAGAAAGAGCATCCGTGTTTGGATCTGTGAGATCCGATCTTACGCGAGATGTGACTGTTGGTGTCTCGGGGAAAGTTCGTCGTCTGAAGGGGGATGGTGGAATTTCCGTGGTGTTGGACATTGTTCAGTACGGCACTACCGGATGCTGAAACAGCTGAGACTGAAGAGAGGTAAGCAGCTGCTTATATACTCTGGCTGTTGATTGGAAGATTAGATGGGCTCGCTCCTCCCTAAATTACGTTTAGGAACTTCACATAAACAGTTCGGACATAGCACAGTGCTCAATCAGCAAATGCGTAGATAAAAAGATGTGTTTTGAGTCTGGATTTGAATGTGGCTACTGTTGGAGCATATCTGATCTCTTCTGGAAGCTGGTTCAGCCCCAGTATCACCTGTGCAATCTGAACTGGACTATATTTCATACAGCTGGTTTGATCACCTTATTAGAAACAAGTGTGAACAATTTTGAGTCGTCGTGTGTAAACAATGACAACTTACCGTTTTGCAGCACAAGAGCACCACAGTGCGAAATGTGTTTTAGTGAGTGAGAATGTGTAGAGTTTTGCATAAAAGAGTGCATGAGATTTGCAAACAGTGTCTGACCGCCTGAACTTGTTTAAGGTTTTGCAGAAAGAGATATTTATTTGACAAATTGGTTCAGGCTATTGAGAATTTGGTGTCTTAGCAATTGTGAAAAACTAATATCCCTGTGAAATCAACAAAAAGCTTCATGCCGCAATGCATGCTGTGTGCCGGCATAGTACAAAACTCATCCATGACATTTGCTTTTATTTTTGCTGTTGTTTTTGTTCTGACTTTAGTAGCTTGATTATGATGTTCAGAGCTGATCTGCTTATCTGAATATTTTGCTAATTGTCACCATTACTGAGGATTGTTGATGTCTAAGTGTGTCTCAGCAATGATGTTTATTTTCAACATTAATGTATTGCAGTGGTCAAGTACAACACCGGCTTCTGTTTAATACAACAATTTTACAGTTCAGTGATACCTCAGCCTCAATAATATTTGCTTGGTGTCAGTCAGCAAAAAAACAGTGCCATTTTATGACATTTATTCAAATGTCATACAAGCAGAAAATTTCAGCTGATGTGCTTTTTCACCTGTATTTTTCTTTATCAATGCTCAAGGCTTTAGTAAAACACTCTTGAAATTGTTAAAAGAGAATTTAAAAAGGTCAAAGAGTCCAACAAAACACACACTAATCACCATAATGGTGACACCAAGCATCTACAGCTAAACCTCTGTTAATTCTCAATGAGAGCTTTTGTAGATATATGACAGATGTCAAAATATATAGTCTAACTATATATTCATACTATATATTCAAAATAATAAAGAAAAATCTGAACTCCACTGGCCTGCTGTACCTATAATCAGTACCTTAAATGCACACCTCCCTTGGAAATGACCCAAACAAGTCACTGAGGATTGACAGAGCTTAAATGTTTTATTTGATGCTTCATGCTCAAAATCAACACTTAGAAAAGGGCATAATATGTCCTCTTTCAATGGTAAGTAACCACTCACAGGGCAGACCATATCAAATGGATACTCATCTTTTCCATATATTTTCACTGAAGATATATGTACTGTGGATTTAGTTAATTGGATATTTGTACTAACACTAGAGGGCACACTAGCTTAGACCAACCATTTTATTCATGGCTATCTAACATGATCCAGTGTGTCCTCTTTTCAGAGTGTGTTGAATTTTGCCAGCAGGGATGGCCTCACCTTTGTCCTCAAAGTTGATGTGTTAGAAGTAGGAAAAATGGGCAAGCGTGAGGATTTGAGCGAGTTTGACAAGGGAAAAATTGTGATGGCTAGACGACTGGGTCAGAGCATCTCCAAAACTGCAGCTCTTGTGGGGTGTTCCCGGTCTGCAGTGGTCAGTATCTATCAAAAGTGGTCCAAGGAAGGAACAGTGGTGAACCGGCGACAGGGTCATGGGCGGCCGAGGCTCATTGATGTATGTGGGGAGCGAAGGCTGGCCCATGTGATCCGATCCAACAGACGAGCTACTGTAGCTCAAACTGCTCAAGAAGTTAATGCTGGTTCTGATAGAAAGATGTCAGAATACACAGTGTGTCGCAGTTTGTTGTGTATGGGACTGCATAGCTGCAGACCAGTCAGGGTGCCCATGCTGACCCCTGTCCACCGCCGAAAGAGCCAACAGTGAGCATCAGAACTGGACCACGGAGCAATGGAAGAAGGTGGCCTGGTCTGATGAATCACATTTTCATTTAAATCACGTGGATTGCTGGCAGTGGCGGAGCCAGTAAATTTTCATAGGGGTGGCCAGGCAGGGGCCAGCAGTATCTCTGGGGTGGCACAGAAAACCTCATTATGCAAACAGACAAGATACACGTCCAACCTTAAAACACTTTTTTAAAAGTATTGTAGGTGCCCAAATCACAATAATGTACAATGTATAATAATTAATCTACAATGATATCTTAATTAAAGTTCACCAAATAAGTGTCAGGTTGTTAAAAACTATAACATTTTGTTTTACAAATAAAAGAAGACATTCTATAGTTTCAATTGATATATTACTTATGTCTCTATGACAAAAAATTACGGAGTATTTTAAGCCTGTTTTGCTGCAATGTGAAAAAAAATCCTGCAAAATGCGCCGGCATGTTACCCGACTCCAGAGAGGTAATGTCTTATTATGCCGCTTTCATCGTCGCTCAGATCGTCTTCAGAATCAGTGAGCGCTTGTTCATAAGCATCCGGCTTGTCGAAGAAGTACTTCAAAACATTTTCGGTGTAACGGCCACGGTTCTTCATTGAATTTTGATATCAGCTAGAGCCGGCCAGAGGGCTGCATAATAAGTAGCCACGCTTCCCAGTATGGAAATACACACAGACAATGACACGCCCCTACTGCGTGCTAGAATCTCTGAAAAACAAGCCGATTTCAACCTCAAAATGCTATCTCAAACATGGAAAGGCTTCTTCATGATCTCAACTAACAGATTCTGCAAAAAAACGAAAATCACCAATTTTGAAAAAAAAAATGCTCGAGAGTTGTGCTGCCGACTTGTGTCCCTGGTTTCCGTGACGGGTCACATATATGAATACAGTCTCTGCAAAACTGTAAAGAAACATTTAGCTTGGGGGACTGCTTTCACAGTGTCAACTAACACTAAATTAAGGCAATGGGCATTGCAATGTACATAAAATGCCTGCTTGGCCACCTCCTTAATACGAGACTGAACGCCAGAGTGCTTGCCACTCATTACAGAGGCACCATCATAGGCTTGCCCAACCAGGTTACTCCAATAGTTTAGGCCATATCTTTCAAGAATATGGATTATTTTTTCTGTCAGTCCTGCAGCATCGAGGCGCTCTGCAGCTTCAAAATGCGAGAAGCTTTCCTTAACTGGTCCTTGGTAATAGTATCTAAGCACCAAAGATATCTGTTCTTTTTTTTTTTTGGTATCTTTAGTTTCATCAGCCATAATGGCAAACACCTCACTTTCCTTGACCTCATTTATGATGGAGACACGCACCATTTCTGCCAGTGTGTCCAAAATTTCATTTTGAATATGATGACTTCGCATTTTGATTCCCAGACAATTTCTTTTTAACGGTTGGGTCGTGTTTGGCAATGACATTTAATATTTCTAAAAAGTTTCCCTTGTTGTCTGCATCAGCTGTCTCCCTGTGACCCCTCTGGGATATATTCTGGGTTGCAGTTAAAAGCAAGACTTCTGCTACAGTTTTTATGTATGTGCGATTTTCCTGTATTTGCTTTTTGTGATCCTTATTCAAAAGAGTCATTAAAGATGAATCAGTCTTTTTTCTTCTTTCAAATTCTTTCCAAGCCATCATTGCATTTATGTGTATGAGCTGTATGTCTTTGAAAGTGGCCTTTTTCCAATTCTTATATCCCACATCAGACGTAAACACCGAATCTGTGTTTACAAGGCCAAAATTTCTACAAGCGAAACAGTACACTGAGTCCTGGCACTGGGAGTATTCTATCCATGGGTGTAAACTGTACCATGAGGCTTGAAAGTTTCTTCATCTGTCACCCTGGAGAGTCTTGGGAAAGACTTTAAGGTGTGGCTGGACAGGAACATCAGCTCTTGATGTGGAAATGTCTAGAACAAAAGGAAATGGTGACAGAACGAAAATTAGCTTTTTAAATTCTATTACACATCGGGGGGGAGGGAGGGGGGGGAATAAAGATGAAGAAAAGTGATTTAAAGTTTTTTTTTTTTTCCCATCATCATTCTTCAACATTTGGCTTAGGTTCTTTAATCAAACTGAGAAGACATTCACATATACAAGGTAAGTGTGAAGGTAGTTTACCTGGAGGTCCAATTGAGTCAGTATGGTTAGTTTGCTCCTCTTCATTCTCAGAGTCTGTCTCCTGAACTGTGTGGGAAAGGGCTAGAAAACAGAAAAGTCTCAGATTTCAAACTCTTTAAACAGTCTCAGATTATGATTTCTACATCACTTCTTGTATTTAAACATTTTGGGCCCTATAATACACCCGGCGCAATGCGACACAAAGCGCAGTGCAAGTGTGTTTGCTAGTTTGCGTCCGGTGCCGTTCGCGGTTTTCTGTTCAGCGCCACGTCCTTAAATTAGTAAAAGCATTTGTGCCAGTTAGTGCGCCCAGGGGCATGCTGGCCTAAAATAGAGGTGAGTTCAGGCACATTGCTATTTTAAGGAGCTGAAAATAGACTGCGCCATAGACCAACTCAAACCTGGTCTAAAGTCTAAAGTCAATGGCGCAATATTTTTTGTTAGAGCGCGTTGGCAGAAACTGCGCCTCTGGGCGCGTCCACAGTGCGCGTTGACTTTGCTTATTACACACAGGGATACGCATCACACAAACATGCTAAATATTAAAATAAAGGATTACAGTGTTAAAGAATATTATTGTGTAGGCTACATAAATATAAAAATGTAATGATGAATAGTCATTGCGTGTATTAGAATTAGGCTACCTATTTTCAATTCAGCCTATTACTACTTAATGATGAACGAAATTGTGCCAATACACACACATATATATATTAACTGACTCATCGCGCGGAGCTATTTGAAAGCCTGCATTTGCAAGCCCGCTTTAACTTTGCACACGAGCAGATTGGTTTCTTCGCTTTCCTGTAGCTCAGTGGTTAGAGCATGGCACTAGCAATGCCAAGGTCATGGGTTCGATCCCAGGGATTGCACACATACTCAGATACAAAAAAAATGTAAAGTATAATGCAATGTAAGTCGCTTTGGATAAAAGCGTCTGCCAAATGCATAAATGTAAAATGTAAATGTAAAAAGCGTACAGCTTTTCCGCCAACAAATTCCGCCATGTAAATAGCAATCCGCCATGGCGCGAGTGCATCTCGCTCTTAAAGGGAATGGGAGATGACACTCTGATTGGTTTATTGAACGTTACGCCCATTACTCATTAAGAGAATAGGGACAACCCATTTCAAAAATGCGCCCCAGCGCACAGACTGTTTTTCCGTCGTTAAAATAGCAAAAGGGGATTTGGACACGCCCTGAGTGCACCTGCGCCGTGCGCTTTACACTTTGCGTTTAGATCATTAAAATAGGGCCCATAATGTTAGTCAAATAGTCAAGCGTGTGAGTGGAGGTATACCTAACATTTCTCTTGGTCTTTTGCTCTCTGGAGATTCTTCTCCCTCACTCTCTGTTCTTTCTCTCTTTCATCCTGCCTATTATTCTCCTGTGTCTTAGAGTCATTTGGCTGCTGCTTGCTACTCTTCCTGAAGAAAGATGCTATATCTGCTGCCTTTCTCTTCATTTTTCCTTACATTTTTACTGACTGTCTAACATAAATACACCTAAGCAAAACATTTCAACAGAACATGTTGAAAAATGCAAAAAACTGCAAAAAATGTAGGCCTATTATTGAGCAAATGTTAGAATGTTTTTGTTATACTGTATAAAAAAATCGACATGTTTGCATCAAATTTAATATTTAATAATACAAAAGTAAGTTAATGAATTTCCCTATACTTAGAGATAATAACAACATTAGTTAACGTAGCTAAGCTAAGCTAAGCATCCAAGTCAGCTAACATAAAGCTAACTGCTTCCTAACTGTTTACACAGAACATTGATAAAACTTCGCTGACACTTGTTAACTCTAAAAGAACTGAAAGGAACTAAAAGAATATTTGTATGATTTTAATAACTCACCTGAAAAGATGTGTTTGTGTACTCAAACTCTTGAGTTGATCCAGGCACCGAAGCTAAATTGCACTCATCATCTCCACATTTTTTTTGTTTTTACGAATGCTGAAAACGTGCGCAATAGAAACTCTTGCGACAGCGTGTTTGTCTGTACGGTGAGTGAGTGTCGCGAGAGTTACACAGTCCGAACTTTGTCATACAGACATGATCGAGGTCCTCTGCTCCTAGATCAATAGAAATAATTTTTGTCTTTTAAAAAGGCACTTACAATCGGGGTGGCCAGTGTTGTGGCCGTGATTATTTCCAGGGTGGCCGCGGCCACCCCTGGCCACCCCCTGGCTCTGCCCCTGATTGCTGGGTGCGTGTGCATCGCTTACCTGGGGAACACATGGCACCAGGATGTACTATGGGAAGAAGGCAAGCCGGCAGAGGAAGTGTGATGTTTTGGGCAATTTTCTGCTGGGAAACCTTGGGTCCTGCCATCGATGTGGATGTTACTTTGACACGTACCACCTACCTTTGCTAAGCATTGCTGAAAACCATGTACACCCTTTCATGGAAACGGCATTTACCAGTGGCTGTGGCCTCTTTCAGCAGGATAATGCGCTCTGCCACAAAGCAAAAAAATCTGTGGGTTGTGCTGAACAAACAAGTCTGATCCATGGAGGCTCCACCTCGCAACTTACAGGACTTAAAGGATCTGCTGCTAACATCTTAGTGTCAGATACCACAGCACACCTTCAGGGGTCTAGAGGAGTCCATGCCTTGACGGGTCAGGACTGTTTTGGCAGCAAAATGGGGACCATCTCAATATTATATGCCTGATCAGAATATATATATATTTGTATATATAGTATATAGTGGGGTATTTGTTTGCTTTTGAGTTGTGCTGGGTGTAAGTCCCTTTCAGTCCTTTTAAACATTATTTGTCAGGATGATTAACTGTGTGAAAAGCAAACAGTATGCCTCCAGTGAGAAGAGTTTACACAAGACCTTCACTCTCAAAACCTTGTACCTGCTAAGCAGGATCCTGATGTTTAAAATGTTGTTGGAGATACACCAAGAGTCCTGTGGGTTGACTGCCTCTGTCAAAAATTATTGTTGGTTTAACTTAAAAAAAGTTAGTAAATTGGGTTTCTTAAAATGCTGAGCTCATAGAAATCACAAATGTAAGTTAATGCAATGAAAGAGATTGGTTTAATCAACAGAAACTATATATGTTATCTGAACAACATTACTTAATCCAAATTGATTTGACAAAAGACAAAAGTTGTGATAACAAATCATGAAAATATCTTTTTACAGTGAGAATATGTATATACCACCTACTGCAACACAACGTTTTGGAACATATACAAGCAGAAATCCTTATTAAAAGTCAATTATGTAACCTACATATCTTCAGTGTACAGTAGATGTTAAACATTAGCCAGAGAAAAAATAGCATTAAGCATAAAGCAACACTGATCACCATAACGATGACCCCAAATGAAATTGTCTATTGTTGTTCCAAATCCTTTTTGTATGTTTTTGAATTAACAATTTACAACTTTTAGTAAAACATGCTTGAGTACTCTAACCCTAAGCCAACACACTGTAAAAAAAATTGAAGCAGCTAAAATTTGAGGCATGACAGGAATGGTGCCATTGTTGAAGCATGAGTGGAAAAACTAATATTAAAATGTGAAGGCTCAACTAAAGCAAACAATCATCACCATGGTGGTGACGTCAAATTATATTGTTGTCCCAACACCTTTGTGTATGTTTTTGTATTAACAACTCAGCTGGTCGTCAAACACAACCTCAGGTTCTTTGCTGTCTTCGTTGGCATTAGTTACGTTGTGGCTGTGCCTCAGATGCAATCAACTGAAACTGTAAAACAATGGAATCGTGTTCCTCGAGGATATCTTGTTTGTCCATTTAGATCTCCAGTGGGCAGTCCTAACAGTATCTATTATTTGAAGCCCATTCTTCTGTAGGTATAAAGTTCAGTCCCACAGACAGAACTTTGGGTTAAGATTCTTTGAAGGCCAATATGTTAACATCACTGCTGAAGCGTTGAACTTGCTGTAATGCATTCTGGGAGTCCTCATGTAAACATGTAAATCAGTTTGTATATGATGACATCAGTTGATTACCAACAGATCTTCCCAAAAATATTCCTTGCCATAACAAATGTGCTTTACACACGTAGTTACATCAGCCAGAAAAAAATAGTTGAGGCAACTATTGCATCAGAATTTTAAGTATTTTGAACACAACTCATTTGTGTTTGATGCCATAAATGGTTTGTATCCCGTTGTGACGTGGGTTCAGGTACGCGCGCAGTTGGACCATGTTAATAAAGACGCACATTGATTCAGCTCCTGCTTGTTTACTGCATAGTACACACACAGAATTCCTGCCCCTGAGAACATGTGGATGTTGGGGGACATATCAAATAGTGGTGGGAAGTTTGGTTCTTTTCCGCGAACTGGTTCTTTCGGACAGTTCGTTTCAATAAACTGGTTGAAATAAATGGTTCACCAGTTCTTTTACGCTCCGACGTAATGATGTAATTTTATGCTCGATTCTACTCGAGAACGAGATTGAGATTCGAGAACCGCGAGAGCGTTTCAAAAGGAGTCGCTTGTTTGCTCTCGCTGTAGTTTGAGTACGTCATTGTTTATCTTTATAGAAATTAAATAAGCTGTCCATGGATTATTTATGACACAAATAAAATCGTTAGCCTCATAGCACAACTGCCCAAAATAATTTGGCCAAAAAAGGACTTAGGCAATTATGCTATGAGGCTAACGAGATAGTTTCACAAACAATGAATTGTTTGCAAACTTAAAAAAAAAAAATTTACATGAAAGCACAACTGCACAACTTTTACTGTAATGCTTTTTAAATAACATTAATATAGAAAAAGAAATTTGTAGAACTATACGGTTCTCAAATCGGACATGTCCGAAAGAAGCGGTTCTCGGTTGTGTAGGTACTGATGATACGAAAACTGTTGCAACCGATTCTTGACTCTATGTTCGTTCGTGTACACCGCTCAGGCGCACTCATATCAGCTGCTCGTACCCATCATCATCAGTTCTCTCTTCACAGCAGGTTAAGTCAGTGTACTGTTGGAGTAACTGAATAACTCCAGGATATTGGTTTATTCCGAGTCAGAGGGAGTGTAAGTGTAAGGCATCAATCAAATCAATCAAACTTTTATTTATATAGCACAATAAATACAACAGCAGTTGGCCATTGTGCTGTACAAGAAAATAATGAATAAATATAATAATGCAATAATAAAGGGAGTTTTCATCAAAAACACTCATTTGAAATCTTTAAAAATCAATGTTAAAAATCAAATACAGTCATGAGCCTGTGAGAAAAGGTAGGTTTTCAGCTTAGATTTAAATTCAGACTCTGTGGATACTAGTCTTAGGCATGTCAAAAAGTGAGTAACTTTAGTAATTTGTAGATTAGTGATGGAGAACTGTGTCGAAGGATTCAGTCCGATTTGGTGAACCGGTTTGACCGTGTCTTAAAAAAAAGTTGCAAATTAAGTCTCAAAAGTTATCAAAGATGTAACGGCGTGTTCATGGATTTGATGCGGAGAACAAAATGCGAATTGGTGGCTGTTTATTTGTGCATTAAATTATAGCAAAAACCATGTGTAAATGGACTATATGCACGGTTACTTCATGCCTACTTCTTGGTTGTCGTTAAGCCAGCTGTGAATGAGCTGTGAACTGTTAGCTGTTCATTCTGTAGTTGCTGTACATCGACACAAAACCATCAATGGTTGACTTTTTAATGTTGTATTCATATATTAATGCAGTTATCACATTTACCTCATTTGCCAATAAACCAGTTTTATTGATCGGAATAAAGACAAAGCTATTGGGACCGTTTAAAAACACTGTGTCTGTAATTAGAGACGCAAACACACAAATTTTTTCCCCGGCACTTCAAATGTTATTTTTAATGTGATTACCACAAACATTATTTGTTCTTCCTTCTGAGATTGTCCCCATTGTAAAACCGAATGTTTAAAAATGTAGGAAATTCAACATTTGATAGAAAAAAGTCAATAATTACCACTTTAACCAGCAGGTTGCGGCAAAGTAGCATTTATGTGCACATATATCAGCCATTTCCTACACGACTAAATATTAAACATTATAAAATAACTAGGTTTAAAAATACATTTTGTCAATGTGAAGTATGAAATACTCAAAAAATCTCATGAAAAACAATAACTTTTCTTGTGAATGAATGACACAGAAAGCTCTCACCGCGCTCTCACTTGATAATCACAGCAGCTGTCAGTCAGTGCAAGATCAATGATTTCAGCACACTTGTAAAAACACTCATTTTATTAAAGGTGCCCTAGAATTGAAAATTGTATTTACCTTGGCATAGTCGAATAACAAGAGTTCAGTACATGGAAATGACATGCAGTGAGTCTCAAACTCCATTGTTTCCTCCTTCTTGTGTAAATCTCATTTGTTTAAAAGACCTCCGAAGAACAGGCGAATCTCAACATAACACCAACTGTGACGTAACAGTCGGGATCATTAATATGTATGACCCCAATATTTGCATATGCCAGCTCATGTTCAAGGCATTAGACAAGGGCAACCAGTATTAACATCTGGATCTGTGCACAGCTGAATCATCAGACTAGGTAAGCAAGCAAGAACAACAGCGAAAAATGGCAGATGGAGCAATAATAACTGACATGATCCATGATATCATGATATTTTTAGTGATATTTGTAAATTGTCTTTCTAAATGTTTCGTTAGCATGTTGCTAATGTACTGTTAAATGTGGTTAAAGTTACCATCGTTTATTACTATATTCACGGATCCGTCGCTATTTTCATTTTTAAACACTTGCAGTCTGTATAATGCACAAACACATCTTAATTTTTTATAAATCTCTCTAACAGTGTGTAATGTTAGCTTTAGCCACAGAGCACAGCCTCAAACTCATTCACAATCAAATGTAAACATCCAAATAAATACTATACGCACATGATCCGACGCATGCATGCAGCATGCATGCTGAACATTGTGTCAAGATCCATTTGAGGATTATATTAGCTGTGTGAACCTTTTTTATGCACTGTTTTATAGTCGCGAGCTTGGGGGCGGGGAGTGTGAGGATTTAAAGGGGCCGCAGCCTGAATCGCGGCATATTTAATGATGCCCCAAAATATGCAGTTAAAAAAATTAATTTAAAAAAAATCTATGTGATATTTTGAGCTGAAACTTCACAGACACATTCAGGGGACACCTTAGACTTATATTACATCTTGTGAAAAAAACATTCTAGGGCACCTTTAAATTAATCTAACTAAAGTGCACAATAAACATTTAATTTTTGAAGCTTTTTTTCACATAAAAATGTGAAAACTGATGGTTGAATTGAATTTATTTATTTATTTTTTATGCTGTCTTACATTTAAATAACAAAATTAATGCTATGCCTGACCATTTAAGTGTCTATTCTGATTATAAACTAAGTATTACACTAAACTAAGTATTACACTACTGATGCTCAACACACCAGCAAATGACACCGGAAGTTTTTGAGCTGGCTTATATTAATGCAGAAGTAATTTGCAGTGTTCGCTTGTGGGAAGCTTTGATGCTTTTAATGAGAGCTAAATGAAACTTGAATCAAAAGCCGTTGCTGTGTTGTCAGTCTCACCTCATCCCCCTCCACTCCGCAGCTTAACCACACCCACTTCTGTAGCATTTTTCAAAACTGGTGAGAACTGACTGCTGCTGAAACAGGGGGTTTCATGACCCTTTCATAAAGACGCACATTGATTCAGCTCCTGCTTGTTTATTGCATAGTACACAAACAATATTATTCCACAATATATTTAAACCATTTAAAATATTGATCATAAATACTGTATATGTAGATATATTTTCTTTCCTTCTGGATATCACTCCTCCCTCTCTCTCTCTCTCTCTCTCTCTCTTGCTTTGGCAGTCATAACAGTGAGTTTATTGTTTACTCTCTTATAGTCGACCAGTGACTTCTAGGGAAGACTTTTCACAGAACTCCAGTGACCAGGTGTGTGTTCTAATGTATTTCAAACTGATAAAAATGTTAATAAGATGCCTTAGTTTGGTTGCCAGTATAAAAGTTTAAGGATTATTATACTCTGTTTTGGTTTATGTTCAATTGTTGAATCGTCATAAAGAGATACAAAGAAGTCTTTCCGTGTTTATGTGTTTCTGACATGAATATGGGCTGGAAAGTTAAATAATAATTTCTTGATAGGTTGACTTTAGCACTTTTTTATTATTATACTTCTCATCTGTTTAAAATATGGTTTAAAATAAATACTTGGAAGGGTGGGGCAGACCTGCTGGACAAGCTGTGAGTACATGGAAATCATATGTCAATATAACATTATGGAGCTCTGAAGGAAAGAGCTTAAAGGAGAAAAGAGATGACAGTTTAATCTCTGTTCTTTCTTATCTCACAGATCTTTAAATATGGAGAAAGGATCCAATCTCCCACCATATCCTGGTCCTCAGATGAACCAAACCAACATGCCTTACCAAATACAACCTGTTGCATACCAGCCTCAACCAGGTAAGTTGACCCTTAGCCATGCTCCTGAGAGAGATTAGTTGAACCGGTTCTGTGAAATTTCATCATGATATTTTACAGGGCCAGTGGCATTCCAGTCTGCATCACCACCTGTCACAGGTCAGCCTACATTTCACTGCCTAGTACCTACTCATTGGAAACCACTGTACTTATTTCAACACACGCTGATGACCAACTATCCCAGCTAACAGAGTTTTGTTATAAGAACGTTCTCTAAATATTCAGTGTTGGTTCTGGGAAAATTAAAAACGTCCAGTTTTCTTGACGTTACAGGAACGTTTTTATAAGGTATAATGTTCCTCAAACGTTCTTTCAACTTAATGTTGATCTAAAATTCAACATTCTAAGAATGTAGATTTGGAACATTCCAAGAACATAAACTGTAACAAACACTGAAAGAAAGAGAAATAAGAACACAAACTACAACTTTCTTCAATCTTAGATGAACTGAAGACAAAAGACATTAAATCTCTGAAGATCTGATTAAACAACTCCACAAACAGCATTACCAGCTTCACTTATTACTAACCAGACTGACTTTATTTCTGTCACACGTCTACAGAAGCTCTTACTGAGAATTAACAGAAGACACCATCATGGAGGTTGGTGGTTGCTTTAGTTGAGCTCTTGACCCCTGACTATTACAGAGTTGTGTCTTTATCAGCAATTGCATGTTTTCAGAAAACATTTCTGCATGAATAATTTACAGAATGTTTCAGGAACATCATAATAACCTTTAAATAACATTCTATTAACATTAAGGAAACTGGGTATTTTTATGTTTTTGGAATATTCCAAATCAACGTTTCTACAATGTTGAATTTTAGATCAAAATTAAGTTCAAAGAACGTTTGAGGAACATTATACCTTATTAAAACGTTCCTGTAACGTCAAGAAAACTGGACGTTTTTAATGTTCCTAGAACCAACACTGAATATTTAGAGAACGTTCTTATAACAAAATTCTGTTAGCTGGGATGCTGGGTGTACAAAACCAAACAATCAAATGTTTTGCAGTGACGCAGTTGGTGGTGGTGCCACCGAGTTTATCCGATATCCCGGGACAGATGAAATGCCCTCACTGCCAGCAGCAGATTGTCACAGAGACCAGATACATCAACGGCCTGCTTACCTGGGCCATCTGTGGAGGTCTTGGCATCCTATTGTAAGAAACAAAAGGACTTGCGTGCCATTTGGAAGCTGTCATTTTTTAATTTAAGAGCCATTTGCTACAGCTGAAATCAAAATACATCAAGAAAACAGTCAAGATGTTTACATGCACTCATTTTCGTCAATCCCAATTAATCCAATCCCATTTCAGATTCTGAAAGTTTCGTTTATTTGAACCCTAAATGTTGTCATCCTATTTATATATTCACTCTGATTTATATATTCATTGTGCATTACATGTATTCCAAATGAGATCAGCTCGTGTGCAGTGCATCCGTCACCACATTCAGAACCAGAGGAAGCCTCTGTGATAATGTCACTGCAAAATTGTCGTATTTCAAGCATTTACATGTTTATTTTTCTCATTGATCAGACTACATTCAGGTCTGTTGAAGCGTTTATTTCAGTCTGATTGAACCATCAATCTGATTTTAAATGGATTATTTGGGTGCATGTAAACATCACTAATAGTGAAAAAACATACTGCTTATACCTGAATACACATACAAACTGTCAAAATCACCTGTTTTTTTTTTTTTTCTACCCAGGATCTGGCCATGTTGTCTGATTCCATTCTGTGTGGATTCCTGCAAAGATGTTGAACATCGCTGTCCAAACTGCAAGAGTGTCGTCTATCTGTACAAACGCATGTAGCTCGCTTTATAACAGAGAAAATCCAGACTGATCTTCAGAACACAGCAATATCCCCAGTGTTAAATTTACACAGCTCTGTGTTCATATGGAACCACCAGCAGGGTGTTAAAGTAACAATAAAGCAATGGCCCTGGACAAACCCAGCCCATGCGGCCCATGAGTTCCCCAGTGAATGTTTCTGCTGGGGTTAGGGCCTTAAATTGGAGTAAATTAATTAATAAATAAAACAAGGACAGTGAAAAATAATGATGGATGTTATTGAATTTACAACAAATGCAGTTAAAAAATTTAATATTGCACTTTTGTCACATAGAAATGCACTATGGGAATAAAGCACTGATTTTCATGCCGTTAAGTAAATTTAAAGGTGCAATATGTAATATTTTTGCAGTAAAATTTCAAAAAACCACTAGGTCAGTGTTATATATTTTGTTCACTTGAGTACTTACAATATCCCAAATGTTTGCAACTATTTGTAAATCGTGAGAAAATTGCAATTTTAACCAAGGCTCCGGGACGTGTGAGGAGTCGCCTGTCAATGGCGTCATACCCGCGTTACCCTCGGTTTCCGGTTTATTTTGTAGAAACCATGGAAACACCAAAGACACTTTAATAATTACATGTTTTAATAGACAACGGCACAACTGTTTTGATACATTTATAGAGAAAACTAATTATTGTTATGTAGCTCAACACGTTTAGTCTTATTGTTTAAATCAATTTTCTTGATTTTTTGCGAGTACCCTGCTTTACCGTGCCTCAGAGAAAAACACTGTTTTGTGAAGTAGCTAACATAGCATAATCAGATGCAGCTTTATTTTTAGTAACAGTAATACAGCATTTTCTCCATCATACAGTATGTTTCAAAATTAATTGCATGCCATTTATCAACACAAGCCATGCAGCATTTATTCTTACTGCAGTGTGTAACAGTGTCTCACAGCAGCCGCCGAGCAAATGCACAGAGTAACGTTATAACATCATTTTCAACACTCTCAAATGTATCTAATATGATAAACAGAGCTGTGTTTCCTCATACTCATGACCAGAAAAGCAGACTATCTTTGGTTTTGACTGTTGCAACGACCACAAACTGACCTAAAAAGGCAAGAGTCAAACTACCCAACTAAAGGAAACATTAATCACAATAATGGTGACCAGACATTAAAACATCAACATCTAAGCCTGTTAATTCTCAAAAATAATTGTAGATAATTGACAGAAATAAAGTCTGGTTTGTAATAAGAGAGATTTAATGTCTTTTCAGTTGATTTCATCTAAGGCTGTGGCTGAAGTCAGCTGTAGTTCTTGTGTTTCTCTTTCCTTCTTTAATTCTGCTCATTATCATCAGGTGTCTTCAATAATTGAACAAGCATCACTCAATTAATCACTTAAGTATCTAATTTACTCTAACACTGCTTCAGTCTTACTTTAACACCTGCTGGTGGTTCCCATATGAACACAGAGAGGTGTTAATTTAACACCGGGAATGGGAGAATTTGACAGAATTGTGTTTGTCTTTCCTGGATATCTATACATATATTTTAATGTAAAATATTAAAGTATGTTTTAAATTTAAACAAATATCTTTTATGCACTTTTCATTGCCATTTTGCACAACACATGTTTATTAATGTTAATTTTATTCAATAATTAAATAAAAATAAAATAAAAATTTGCATAGCCTACTTTTTTTCTTTCTTTCTTTTTTTTACAACAAAACAATTACTGATATATAAACCAGTGAATTTTTGATTATTTCAAAATATGCCTTTCCATTGATATGAACTCAAATGAATGCAGTGACACAGATAAAAGGTAAGAAAAATGGACCAGCCCATCCACGATGGGTTTCTTGTGCTTTGACTCTTTTACGGATCTGTCCGCGTCACTTGCCCGCATTAACTTTTCCATATGGGTCTCCATGCACCACAGTCCAGCTCATGGTGGTCCTGGGGGGAGGCCTAGCTACCTCAGGCTTTGATCCGAAAAGTTGAGGTTATCCACTTACTCTGACTTAACTGCTTAACCTGCTTTCTGGAATACCCCTCTGGTCTCTGCAGGTGAGTGTTTAGCACCAAAGACCATCATTTCTCTTTTTATTTCTTATGAGACTCGTAGACCTACTTCATGATAAAAAAGAGGGAACAACCTTTTTGTCACAAAGTGCCATTTTTTAAAGTTTCCCAGGCTGTGTTCAAAATCGAGCCCGATCACACGAAAATGCGTATCAATAGTACGAGTGTGTAATCTCTTAGAATATATATGCCAAAATGAGTTTTGGCATGCTTATGGTATGCAGCTTTTCACGTGCATATGATACGCACTTTATGGCGTATTATACGTACGAAACCCCCACTCCCCCACCCCCATCCTAACCAAGAGCATGTCATATACATGCCATAAACTGCGTACCATAAGCACGCCAAAACTTGCCGTATATATTCTACGAGATTACACACTCATACTATTGATATGCATTCTCATGTGATCACTCCCTAGACCCTCATTCACTATTCCCTTCATTAGTCCACTAATATAGTGAATTCGGACAGTGAGTGTGCCAGAAGGGCTGCCGCTTTTGCATAGTTTGTGTTGCTGTTTAATAATCATTTGACACATAGCTAACTGGCAGCTCCAGTAGTAATAAAAAAATAAATAAAAAAATCTTGAAACCTGTCATGGAAGCTAGCATGTATAACGCAAAAAAAAAAAAACAAAAAAAAAAAACATTTTATTTATATATATATATATATATATATATATATATATATATATATATATATATATATATATATATATATATATATATACAGCCCACAATACTCTTTTTGTTGTCTTTACGTCATGCATGTAAGAGAATATAAGGTCAACTGAGCAAGACTGGATATGTTGAATGAATGTAAGCATGGTTGGGATGGAGATGGGACACTGGAGGAGGTGCTGGTACTGGATATGCAGGTTTCTGTCAACATGTTCCCTCTGATCATTCAATCAGGAAATAAAAATGCAGTTTATTTGGCATGATATCTTGAGGAACTTCTGATTGTGTTATAGCATCAGTGTTCAACTCCACCCCTTATTTCTGCCATATCAGTGTCTATTCTGATAATCTCTCTATCTGTCCAAGTGTCTTTATAGAGAAGAGCATCAGAATTTCCACAGCTCTCCATCGACTGCACAAACACACAGGTATGTGTCATATAAGTTTGGGTGTTTTAATTTGAAATAGATCATATTCTTTACTTTGGATTATGTTCTTCCACAGCCACTTTGTGATGTTTGGATAAAGATAAAGGTTGTTATATGAAATTCTAAGATATATATAATAGCCATATTAAAACCTGATTTTGAAATTCGCACCCGTATTTTAAGTTCAATATTAAGACGGTTGAACTTGTTAACAGATCAGGGAAATGTCAATGTCAAACACATGTAACTCACTCACTTTTATAACAGAGAAAATCCAGACTGATCTTCGGAACACAGCAATATTCTGTGTTAAATTAACACCTCTATGGGAACCACCTGCAGGTGTTAAAGTAACACTGAAGCAATGTTAGAGTAAATTAGATACTTAAGTGATTAATTCAATGATGTTTGTTTGATTATTGAAGACACCTGATGATAACAAGCAGAATCACCGAAGGAAAGAGAAACACAAGAACTACAGCTGACTTCAGTCACAGCCTTAGATGAAATCAACTCAAAAACATTAAATTTCTATTATTACAAACCAGACTGTCTTTATTTGTCGTTTGTCTACCGTTATTTTTGAGAATTAACAGAGGTTTTTATGTTTTTAGGTCAGTTTGTGGTTTTTGTAGCATTGTTTGCCACCATACATCAGCTTTTACAAAGGAAGCTAAGAGCAAAGCTGGTTAGTGGTTATTTGCTATTAATAGATTTTTTCACCAACAATGCTTTATTGTTTGTTGGTGAAAAATCAAAAGTAAATCAAAATTCAGAATGTCTGATCTGTGGAAAGAAAGTATTGCTGGTGAAATTAGTCTGTTAATAACAAACAATCACTCATGGTCAGTGATGAGATTAGTTTATCATTTCTGTTTATGATGATGAGAACTATATCACATGACCATATTTGGTTTTGACTGTTACAAAGACCACAAACTGACCTAAAAAGTCAAACTGCCCAAACTAAAGGAAACGTTGATCATGGTAATGGTGACCAAACATTTTCAATAAAACATTAACATCTAAACCTGCTAGTTCTCAAAAATAACTGCATATGAATGACAGAAATAAAGTCAGTCTGGTTTGTAATAAGAGAGATTGAATGTCTTTTCAGTTGATTTCATCTAAGGCTGTGACTGAAGTCAGTTGTAGTTGTTCTCTTTCTCTTTCCTTCAATGATCCTGCTCGTTATCTTTGTCCAAAATCGCTCCCTATACCCTCATTCACTATTCCCTGGATGGATGGATGAGCTGTGGGCGCCATCTTTTGGTCAGATGTGGGAATTCAAATTCATGGATGGATGGATGGATGATTCAGCTGTGGGCGCCATCTTTTGGTCAGATGTGGGAATTAATTCGACACAACCCTCACAGTGCATTCCCATAATGGTATATTGATATATGAGGGTTGTGTCGAATGAATTCCCACATCTGACCAAAAGATGGCGCCCACAGCTGAATCATCCATCCATCCATCCATGAATTTGAATTCCCACATCTGACCAAAAGATGGCGCCCACAGCTGAATCATCCATCCATCCATCCATCCATCCATGAATGTGTGATGTGGGAATTTATTTACAACCCTCACAGTGCATTCCCATAATGGTATATTGATATATGAGGGGTGCTTCTTATTACTTATTTTTGTATCCTCGTTTCCTTTCCTCATGTCTTAGCTCCACCCCTTTGCATCCAATTTAGTTTCAGACACCACTACAATTGGCTGTCCACTCAAAAAGTGCCCTGTTTAACGGTGGGGTGATTTCGGATGCAGACCTATAATCCCTGTGCCATACCCCCACCCAAACTATACATACACAACCATATTTTAAAAGTTCATATAGGTTTAATTGAAAGAATAACACATTTTACGTTTGAAACAGATGATCAAACTTTATTTGCAAACTTTATATACTTTATAGAAATGTCATTAAAGAGTGCTTTACAGAATGGAAGGCTTTTATTAGATTGCCCTTCTAACTCACAAAGACAACAAATAGATTGTTGTCTTCGCATCCATTAGTGGTATATCCAGTTTCATTTTCCAGCCTTACTGTCCAAATTCAAGAGTGTTTATTTGGGATACTGGGATACATGCAAAACAAACATCATGCACATTACAGGTTGAAACTGAACCTCTTTCAACAAAAATATGGGTTTATCTGTATTACGTACAGCCCGCTATCCTCTTTTTAGTGTGTTTATGTCATGCATGTAAGAGAATATAAAGGTCAACAGTCCGAGACTGAGCAAGACAGGATAAGTAAGACTGATGTAAGCATGGTTGGGATGGAGATGGGACACTGGAGAAGGTGCTGGTACTGGATATGCAGGTTTCTGTCAACATGTTCCCTCTGATCATTCAGTCAAGAAATAAAAATGCAGTTTATTTGGCATGATATCTTGAGGAACTTCTGATTGTGTTATAGCATCAGTGTTCAACTCCACCCCTTATTTCTGCCATATCAGTGCCTATTCTGATAATCTCTCTATCTGTCCAAGTGTCTTTATAGAGAAGAGCATCAGAATTTCCACAGCTCTCCATCGACTGCACAAACACACAGGTATGTGTCATATAAGTTTGGGTGTTTTAATTTGAAATATATCATATTCTTTACTTTGGATTATGTTCAGCCACTTTGTGATGTTTGGATAAAGATAAAGGTTGTTATATGAAATTCTAGGATAAATATAATAGTAAAATTTACTATTATAACTTGTTAACAGATCAGGTCAATGTCAAAAGTGGCCTAAAATGGTCACCATACTTTCTATTCATTAGCGTCTGTCTACTAGTTTGTTGCAGTAATTAATGCATGTCAGTAACTGTTTGAAAACAAATTCTGATGTTGGCTTGAGAAAGCTTACCCTGAAAGTTTGAAGTAACTGTAAAAAGCTTGAAGTGTGAAATAGTTGAGAGATAGAGTTTAAAGAGTTTTAAGTTTGAAAACCTCAAACAAGTGTAAAGGTTTTAAGTCACTTATGATTGACAGGGCAACCTGTCACTCCCCATTTTGAGTATAGACATGAAAAAGCACTATTGAAACTGAGATGGTTGTAATTTATTAATGCTTTGAAGTACAGAGCAAATAGAGTTTTAAAGAAGACACTCAGCAGATTATTGTTGAAGTGAAAAAAATGAAACGTTTGTTTACTGTAAAACAAATATACTGTACTGAACATTTATATTTTATATGGTGATTCTGCTTCATCAGGTGTCTTCAATAATGGTCAATCATCACTCAGTTAATTACTTAATTATCTCATTAACTTTAACATTGCTTCAGTGTACATTTAAAGCTCATATTTTAACACTTTCACACTCTTGAGTCTAATCTCTCATATAGAGAGTTCATTTAACACTGTAGTTTTGCTGTGTTCCTCCTGGTTGAAAAGCTGTGCTAATTAGCAAATCCAGGTGACTAGAACAAAATACTGAGGAGGACTTTTCTGAAGCTGGACTTTACACCTCTGTCCGTTAAAGACACAATTCTTCTTCTACACACTCAGAAGTATGCACTTTTTCTTCACAAAAGGCATAGTATATGTGAATTTAATGCAGTGTTAGGCATGGAATTATGCATTTCTATGACAACACTATCAATGCCAAAATGAATCTGTAGCAGTCGGGTGAAACTGAGGTTATGTGGTACGAATGAAAGCTTAAGTTCTGGGGCGTTTTTACAAGTCTGACATGGAATGAAAAAAAATTAGATTCTATCGCTTTTTCCAAACACATATACCGCTCTCCTCGTCTGTCACCCAGAACATGAACTCATGACAGATAAAATATCAAACTGGCTGGTCGAGCCTCTTCTTTCAGGAAATCAGATCTCATGATAATACGGTTAGACAGAGATGAACAATGGACAATTAGGCACACTTAAAAGAGAAAATGTCAAAACAAGTTGTATGTGAAAAGGCTCACACACTTCTGCAGTAAAATATTCTGTAAAACAGTTTTTCAGGATTTAAATGAATGTTATATTTTTAACATTAAAAACAACATTTTCTTGACGTTACAGGAACTTTTTTATAAGGTATAATGTTCCTCAAATGTTCTTTCAACTTAATGTTGTTCTAAAATTCAACATTCTAGGAACGTTGATTTGTAACATTTCAAGAACATGAAAATGTTCAGTTTCCTTAATGTTAGTTGAATGTTATTTAAAGGTTAATATAATGTTCCTGAAACATTCTTTCAATCATTCAAACACCTGCTGTGAACAAACACTGAAAGAAACAGAAATAAGAACACAAACTACAACTTTCTTCAGCCACAACCTTAGATGAACTGAAGATAAAGACATTAAATCTCTGAAGATCTGATTAAACATCTCCACAAACAGCATTACCAGCTTCACTTATTACTAACCAGACTGACTTTATTTCTGATATACATCTACAGAAGCTCTTATTGAGAATTAAAAGAGGTTTAGATGCTGATGTCTTATTGAAAATGTTGAGTTTGAAATCACCATCATGAAGATCAGTGTTTGCTTTAGTTGAGCTGTGACAGAAATAAAGTCAGTCTGGTTAGTAATAAGTGAAGCTGGTAATGCTGTTTGTGGAGTTGTTTGACCAGATCGTCAGAGATTTAATGTCTTTTATCTTCAGTTCATCTAAAGCATTCCTCTAACGTTAACATTTTTTTATGTTCCCAGAACCAAAACTGAATATTTGGAGAATGTTCTTTTAACAAAATTATGTTAGCTGGGTAATGTCCACCAAAAAACTAAAATTATCTGGAAAGAAAACAAATGTATGTGCTGCTGTTGGAAGGTGCAGAATACATATCTGAATGTCCAACCAATCACTTTGCTTTGATTATCACATTTATCAAAGAGGTATGTGGCAAAACCTATCCGTTGGCATTCCTGTTCATCTCAGTAGCACGACTGACGTGAACCCCAGAAGTACACCAACCTGTATGATTTCAAAAGTATTTTTGATCCTGTCACCTATAAATGCCATGTTATTTATCACAACTGATTGATGCCACCACAAGAATCTGTCTAACCTATTCATTATTTCCTGATTTGTGATGTCAAAGGCAGCAGTCTATCTATTTGTTATTTTATTGTTGCTTTGCCAGTGTTGTATGTAGAACTCTAAAACACGAGCTTGAAGCACTTTTCTCATTCACAGATTGTTGATAATGGATAAAGAACAGTTCCCCCCTCCATATCCTGGACCACCAATGGTCCAGAGCAACGTTCCCTACCAGATGCCGCAGGTTTCCTATCAAAGCCAACAAAGTCAGCAGACCCTCACTCTGATCTTCAGCATATTTCTGTTTGTCATTGGTAACTACAGTGCTTTAATAATTATCTTTTTTGCAGTTCCAGCGGCCACATACAATCCACCACCCCAACAGATGACTGTCATGGCATCTAACATCCAAACGACCCAGCCATCTGGCATGGGTAAGAGTTGATGTTTACTGTGTAGTTTAGAGGGAAACTGGAATGTTTCTGCATGCCACAATGAGTATCAAAAACAGAAATTCCAAAACACTGCGTCCATTTTCTAAATATAGAGAAAGGGGGAAAAAAACTCTTGTTAAGTCATAATAACATGACTAACATGATATTATTCTGTCCAACTGTGTTTTTTGCCGTAAGATATAAATATGCATGCATAATTGGGGGCTGAGCACCTATTATATCCATTAATGTTCTTCTTCTTCTGCTCATGAAGTCTATGGCAGCCCATAGAACCGTATATTTTAAAGTTGTGAAATTTCCCAGCAGGCACCGGACGTCAATATAACGTCAGATTGACGTTGGACCACTTGTATTTTGGTTAAAAAAGAAAATCTGGTTGACGTCAGAACCCAACGTCAGACTAACATCAATCTCTTACATCGGAGACATAGCGCTTTGATGGAAAATAAAATAAAAATCGGTATCTGTCAAAAACCAACAACAAATTGTCAAGCTGTCAAATTCCAACTTTAAAGAAAGATATGGTTAGTATGGATTTTGTTGGCATGACATTAAACCTTCAATTTTGTTGTAAAATTCAGAGAGAAAAAACAACAACAAAAACATACCAAGAAACTCTAACAATAAGATCAGAGAGAGATCAAGATCCAATGTGAGACTACACCAAATTATAAAATTTTAAGACATTAGCAAAAAGAATAGTTTAACTTAATTTGAAAATGGAATTTACAAATGTTTGGTGGTTTTATCAGAAAAATGACAAAGAGATAAACTGGATTATAACAAATATGATTTATTTATTTGTTTTATTATTAACATTATTGGAACAGAAGATTTTCAAAATAATTTAATTTTAACACCAACCTTATTGGAACTGAATATTTTTCAAAACATTAACATCAGTTTTATTCACAGCTTTTTTTCCTGCCACCTCCACCCACCTTGTCTGGGGCATATTTTAAACAAAAGGCGATGGCCGCTGCAATATTTGCCTCCGTCTCTTTTGATGTTTTCTGGACACCAGAGGTGGACATTCCAGGGGTCAGAAAGTAAAAGTCCTGCCATACAAGGAGAAAATCACAGTTTTTAAGTCACCATCATCGAGGTCAGGGTTTGTTTTAGTTGAGCTCTTGACCCTTGACTTTTTAGTATTAGATTTTGTTTGGGCACTTTTAACTGCATTAAAACCAAACAGACAAGCAAAGTTAAAAGACAATCAGGTGTTGGTTATGTTTTTTACATAATCATTATTTGATCTGAATCACTGAACTCATTTAGAGCCCAATCTCTGAGTTAGATTTACATTATTGATTACAGCAGAACTGTGATTCTGCAGCACAAGATCAGCTTTACCAATACATTTTTATTTTTATTTTTTTAAGAGTTCTGATTTTTGTTTTTAGAAAGAGCTCATTTAAACACACAAACATCAATAATCATCCTGTGAATCTCAACAGTGGTGGCCATCATAAAGCATGTTGCAATGCATTCTGGGAGCCACCAATCAAAATTCATCCATGGCTCCCATCATGCATTGCTGTATTAATAAATTATGAGCTAAATTGTCTTAGTAATTTCATTTATTCTCACTATTACAATTTTGCTGTTTTTCTGTGACTTTTTAGTAGCTTGTTTTCTAATGTTCAGAGTTGATCTGTTGATCAGAATATGTTGCTTGTCACCGTTGTTGAGATTCACAAGCTGATACTTGATGTCTGTGTGTGCCTAAAATAATTTTTTATTTTTTTTTCTGATAAGGGAAACTTAAAAAAAAAAAAAAATCTGTAATGTAAAAGCTGATCTTGTGCTGCAGAATCACAGTTCTGCTGTAATCAATAATGTAAATCTAACTCAGAGATTGGGCTTTAAATGAGTTCAGTGATTCAGATCAAATAATGATTTTGAGAAAACATAACCAACACAAGTGATGGGATTTATGGCTCTTTGAGGGGATCCGGATCTTCGCGATCCGTTCCTTTCAAAGAGCCGTTCAAAAGAACGGCTCTTTTGGCTCTTTTTAAATATTTAGTCAAGAAGCCAGCTTGGGGGCATCTCAGTTTATCCTGGAAATAATCACTGGGAGGAATGATGAGGTGAGATTTGTAGTCAAATAATTAAAACTCGGATATCACACACCAATATCTGAGTTTGAATTATTCTGAAATATTGATTATTACCTCATTTGTCATGTGTGGACTATATTCCATAGGGTTGCACAAATCCCTCTGCTTAGACAGTGACATCACTATTTTAGATTTACCTTTAGTACAAAGTGTGTGTGTGTGTGTGTGTGTGTGTGTGTGTGTGTGTGTGTGTGTGTGTGTGTGTGTGTGTGTGTGTGTGTGTGTGTGTGTGTGTGTGTGTGTGTGTGTGTGTGTGTGTGTGTACCTACTTATGTCACTTTTGGGTACATTCACCAGGATACACACCAGTAAACTGGGGACCACCAAAAAAACTTGGGACATTTTGTATGTCCTCATTTGTTTGACCATATAGTGGCATTCAGCATGCTCTAAAATGGTTTCCTGGCTTAAAATCTCATTTGTCCCAAAAATTCACTTTTATGTGATTTGTGTACTTAAAGTGTGTATGCCCCCCCACTAAAGTGTGTATAACACAGCGCCCTCTAGGAGAACTGCACTTCCGGAAAGATACACACTTTTGGGATTCTGACCAATCAGAGCGCAGGAAGATACTACGAGCGCGGGACTGGTGATCTGACCAATCAGAGACCAACACGTCACCAATAAAGATGGCGGAGGCAAAAACTATCATGAATATGAATGAATTGACATATAATCCACATTTAATTTGAGAAATATTCACAATAATTTGTGTTTAAATAAAAATAGACTCATTTGCAGGAGCTCTCATGCTTTATATTGGCATGTATTATTAACTTTTAATCCTCGGAGTTTTGCTCTCGCATCAATGTGTGTGTAAAGATCGCGCTGCCCCGCCCCCGCCTAACGGAGACTATATCCGCGTACTGTAACTACAGTTTATTAATGTACGAACGAGTTTGAGGCGGGGATGACAGACATTACGTCATGTGAATATGAAACATACATATTTCCTCCCAAAAGCGGAGGGACAACTGTTTTAATCCGTCAAGTATGATGATTTATACATATGAGTTTATTTAATAAAATACACAAGCAACAAAAAGATTTGAAAACCTTCAAAATCGCTTGCTTTTATGAGTGATTTTATTTGCTTTAAGTGTTTTCTCCTACTTTGCGTTCTGCTGTTCCTCCATTAGTATCAGAGACAAGAGACAAGTACAGTACACAAATAGTAACATAAAAAATAAATAATAAAGATATGTGAAAAAAATATATTATAATATTATATAGATAGGAGCAGTTACAGCAAACATTCTCTTTATATTTTATATATAATATAATAATTTATATTTATATATGATATTTATAATAATTAATATTATATATAATATAATAATTTTATATTTTATATTATATTATATATAACAGTTTCTCTCACTTTGGTGCATTTCTCCAATCACAACTAAAATTCTTACTTGTTCAACATCCACATTATAGTCTCTTGTTCACATCATAAATGAAGATATGTGAAAAAAATATATTATAATATTATATAGATAGGAGCAGTTAACAGTTAACTAAAATTCTTACTTGTTCAACATCCACATTATAGTCTCTTGTTCACATAATAAATAAAGATATGTGAAAAAAATATAATATTATATAGATAGGAGCAGTTACAGCAAACATTCTCTTTATATTTTATATATAATATAATAATTTATATTTATATTTGATATTTATAATAATTAATATTATATATAATATCATAATTTTATATTTTATATTATATTATATATAACAGTTTCTCTCACTTTGGTGCATTTCTCCAATCACAACTAAAATTCTTACTTGTTCAACATCCACATTATAGTCTCTTGTTCACATCATAAATGCAGTTTCTCATTCTCCTGAACAAATTGCAAATGCTTTGGTACATTCATGCATTTGATGTACAAGTGTCAGATGTTTCCTACATTATCACTTGCTTATGTCATGTTCATCAAAATATACTAGGTGTCGAATAGTTTTTATTTTCATAAGCCATTAAATGCAAAATGGTTGAACTAGTCATAAACTGTCAAGCATATTTTCTATACATTTCTTTTAGACTTTTTTTGTCCTGAATTATTAAATTTCAGGGATGAATTTTGAATTTCAATAATGAAGGGGAATGTAATTCAAGCAATGTTCAACAGTTCTCTAAAATATCTCAGATGCCATCTCATTTGGGAGGCACAGACAGAGCACAACACAATGTTACACACTCTGAACATGAATGAACAACAAGGACACAAACAGAGTCAACAGACAGAAGAAGGAGTAAGGATGTGTGGTGGAAGGGTACGGAGGAGAACAGAGGAAGAGGAAGAAGAGGCCAAGACTGAGATGTTTCTGATGGAAATAAGAGCCACTGTTGTAGATCATGCTCTCAGTCATGACCTTAAGGCCGAGACGGGTCAAAAGAGCCGAATGATGGGAGATGTGTTTGTAGACAGAACAGGTGTGAAATCAGATAATGTTCACTATGTACTGTTCACTACATAAACTGTAGACTGATGTAATGCTATGTTACTGCAGTCTACTTGCATTTTACATTATACAGTAAATATTACGGTGGCTGAGAGAGATCACCGCGCACAACTGAAGAAAACACATGCAAACAGAAAAAATGAACAAAACATCTTGATCAGTTTGACAACACACTTGCTGCAAATATTCACCCAAATACAGAAACTTGCTGCAGACAACACACATACAATGATGATGAAAACTTTCAGGTAATCGACAACACCACTGACAAGTGTTCATTGAACAAGCATGTTCCAGCCAGGTTCGTCACTTGTTTGGGGTACCCTTGAAACATTTCTTTGTTATCAGTTCTCCTCTGTCCAACAGTGAACAGAGCATAATTCAGGCAGCTATCATAAGTCCGATTGGGATGATCGCAACAGTCAAAGTATTTATTCCAGTTCCATCCAGTTGAGGATCATATTCATCACGCTGGAATGGATGGTTTGGTGAGGATCTGTGCCACTGGCTGTCATTATATCACATGACATTGTAGCTACTGTAATTTTTTGACAGACCACCAGAAAGTATATCTGAATCCTGTCTCATCCAGTCTAGAGAGACGTGTTCATACTGTTGAAATGTACGCCATACAGATAAAGTGCAGTCTTGTGTATTTTCAATCACTGACATCAAAATCGTATCCATATTACTTCTGAAAATACTGTCAGAGTGTCTTTGTGAACAATGATACAAGGACTTGTCATTTTGATGACACTGATATAAGGATTATGAGCTGGTTACAAGCTATTGCATGTAATCCATTGTGTGCTGTTATTTGTATGAACTGTTTTAAGAAATGCACATACTGGTTTACATCTTAAGGATGCATATGAATGAGAATATATAATAGGAGAGCAGTTACAGCAAACATTGTTTTATATTTAGAGAGAGAGCAGTTACAGTGTTTAGTATAAAAAGTGTTTAAAAGAATCATGACTCAAGCTGGGACGTTTACATGTTTGTTTACAGATTTATTTTGTTCATACTTTGATTTTAAAAGGCACTGGATGTGAAACCCCTGCTCCCCTAACACTAACCCTAACCCTAACCCTAGCCCTAGCTGAGAGCTGCAGACAGTCTGACACTGAGTGACTCGCCGCCCTTCCCCCACCGGCTTCTGATCGCGCGCGCGCCTCCCGCCCATCCCCCACAGCAGCAGCGCAGCAGCTTGAGTGCAGAGTGAGATGAGCTCTGAGGAGAGATCACGAGTGCTGCTCAAATGATGGAATAATCTGTCGTGGATATGCGTTTTTAAAGCACTTTTACAAGATCTAGCAGCTTTTCCTTCCTTTATATTTAATATAAAATACCATAAATTAAAAAAAAAAATTGAAAGAAAATGCTGTTAATAAAGTGCACGTTAAAGTTTATTTTAGAGCCTCGAAATAATCCACACATCTCCCTGATTTTAACTCAAACATTTGATTAAACAGAATTAGTAAAAATTAAGATATGTGTTCCAAAGAGATCGTTTAAAAGTGATCATGTGCTCTGTCCATTAGAAAGACGTACGCCTCCGTTTTTATTTTATTTTTTATTTTTTTATTTAAGTTTGAAGAACCAGTACTGTGAATAAATCAAACAAAGATCTAGGTGTTTGCCAAAATATTTATTAGGTCAAATAAATGTAGTCACAATTTCAACGTGAAATCCAAATACGTAACTACGTCATGCACGCACGTCAGCTGTGGATGTGTTTTCCCGGGAAATGCAATCACATGGCATTGCTTGACGCGAAAAAGACGACAACCCCCATCAATGGACGCTGGAGAGGTGAGATCAAGTGTTGTCCCGAAAATGCATGATAACTAAAATACACTGTGAAATATGAAAGTTAGTAAGATGTATGTTTACTTTAGTGGTTAAATTATTTTCTGTTAATGTTTTATTTCTCGATTGTATTTGAGTTTGATTCTCATTTGATTTTTTTTGCAATAAGGAAAAAAACAGTTTATTGCTTATTTGTAGGCATTGATCAGCAAATATAATTTTGTTATATTTCATATAATATCTCTTTAGATTCTACAATTTAATCAGTGGTAGCCTGTTTTCTCATTTTTTGTAAAATGTCAACAGTATGTATTGTAATTTGAAATAATTAATTTTCATTTTTTATTATTTGATGTCATTTTTAATTTTATGTAATACATTATTTACACTTTTTTTTTTTTTAGTGGAACACAAAAGTATCCATGTTTTTTTATTTATCTTCACAGAGCTTTTTTGCACAATGACAGTACATAGACACTTTATTGTATTTTTTATTCTGGGTGTCAAGCTCCAAAGCAGACAAAATAGTCCATATGAATCTATCAGGTTACTGACTGAAAATCTGTAGCTTTTAAATTAATATGAATATGGATTGACATCAATCATCTGGTCACAATGGTTTTTGGCATCAATGATATTGCTGTTTTTTTTAATCTAAATGCCTGTTTCAGACTGGTCACATGTGCTGTCATTGCATAGGGCTCTGTATTACATTTAAAAATAAACTTTAGTGTTCCACAGAAAAACACAACACAGGTTTGTACAATTTTAGTACAGGATTAGTACAATAATTATGTACATTTTTGGGTGAACAATTCCAGTAAGATCAAAAAGATTTTTAAAATGCTTATTTAATCCATTCACCTTATATTTCTTTTTATTTCTTTTTTTCCAGAAATAATGCTGAAAAGCAAAAGGCGTAAAACACCTCTGCAGGATGCAGAGGATCACATGACCCGTAGAGCTGATAAGCCTGGGCTTCAAGAGCAGTTCATCAGCAAATATAAAGGCAAGTATTTATGACTAACCAGATACACGAATGGTTTGGTCTTGATGTCATTAATGCAGAATAACCTGCTTTACAAATAAAGTCTTGTAGTTTAAAGGGTTAGTTCACTCAAAATTGAAGTTTCTGTCATTAATTACTCACCCTCATGTTGTTCCACACCTGTAAGACCTTCATTCATCTTCAGAACACAAATTAAGATATTTTTGATAAAATCTGATGGCTCGGTTAGACCTCTAAAGCTACTAAAGACATATTTAAAACAGTCATGTGACTACAGTGGTTCAACCTTAATGTTATGAAGTGATGAGAATATTTTTTTGTGCACAGAAAAACAAAATAACCACTTTATTCAATAATATCTAGTGATGGGTGATTTTGGGCACACAAAAAGTATTGAACTGCTGTAGTCACATGATCTGTTTTAAATATGTCTTTAGTAGCTTTCTGAACACTGAAAAAGGAAATGATTTTGCTCTCAATGCAGGCCTCACTGAGCCATTGAATTTGATCAAAAATATCTTAATTTGTGTTCTGAAGATGAATGAAGGTCTTACGGGTGTGAAACGACATGAGGGAGAGTAATTAATGACAGAATTTCATTTTTGGGTGAACTGAACTTTTAGGTGGTTATTGGTTTGTATGTAAACCAGGACAATGGATCATTTTTATAATAGGGTTAGTTCAAATAATGTCATTTATTACTCACCCTCATGCCGTTCCATACCCGTTAGACCTTCAATAAGGTGATTATTTTTTTTGCAGCTATCAGTATATCGTTGTGCATGATCATGTACATGATCAATGTTTTTTTTAATTTTTTTTTTTATTATTGGGTTTTGGTTAAATTCCTGAAGTAAGGGCTGCTTTTTCACTTTTTTTTTTCTAAGACACAATATACATCAGTAATACCCTCTTGTGATTTAAAAAAAAAAAAAAAAAAAGCTTTTACTTTAAAGGCAGTTGCTAACAAGTGTCTAAATGGGAGACAGAGGTTTGTCTGGGACATTAAAAATCGTCACCTGAACAGATAAAGTCATCTACTCACTAGTCACTTTCACAGCCTCGTTGTGTTTAGAGGTAGATTTAGGGATGTACACTGTACACAACCATTCAAACATACATTATAAGAATGCAAAACATTATACTTATTACACAGGGAGATGGATTTTTAAAGTTTTATAGTTCCTGGAGGCACATTTATCAACAACAACAAAAAAACTCTTTATCTAAAGCCAAAAACCATCCATAAACATCCATACACCACAAAGACAAACTATCCAGAAGCGATGCATGTTAAACACAGAATTTTCTTTTAAAAATAATATAACAAAAACATGTTCTAGATGATTTCTTGAAGCTTAATCATGAGGACGATGAAGTTTTGCAACTGTGGTGTATTAATAGGCAAACTTAAGCTTAGTTTCTGCAGCAATACAAAAGCCAGTTAAAACAACATATAGGGTTTTAGTTGAGGGAACCAGGGGTGTGTGAACTACCGGATCACCTGCAAAAATACGTCATCGCTGCAGCACTCTATTCTAAACTATATAAAGCCAAGATAATATTGCTTATGTATGAAAGAGTATAAAAATTTTAACTATATAATTTTAAGACTTTAAAGTATAATGTAATGTATAAAAAGCACAGCATACTTAGAAATTTGCCTGGCTATTGACTATTTTCATTCAGTAATTTCCCTTTTACATATAATGTACATCATATGGCAGAGAACTTTAAGTAATGATCAAAATGATAGTTGACTTTTAATAAACTGCTGAATCTAATGCATTTCTCCTCTTCAGGGCGTGGAGTTTTCACCACTAGAGCTTTTTTCAGAGGTGATTTTGCTCTTGAATACAGAGGTGAACTTCTGAGTTCAGAAGAGAGTCTTGACCGAGCTGAACACTACACTGAGGCCGAGAACGCGTTCCTGTTTGAGTTTCAGTGGTGTGGCAGAAATTGGTGGTGAGTACAGACCTGTTGGATTGATGTAGTAGAGGCACTATATTGTATCGCAAACCTGCAAGATTTAATTCTAGCGGGTTTGCTGTCTCGTGTTTTTTAATTGACTTGTTTTAAATGACCATCACATGCAACTTGAAAAAAGAAATGCCTCTATCGTGGTCAGTAGACGAGGTGGCAGCACAACTGTAATGATCAGACTATAATCCCAATCACTTTGAAGCGGTACTAACTGCAGTGGAAGAACAAACCGAGCCGAGTTGAGTCGTACCGCACAGTGAGAAAGTGCCATAAAAGAGCAATGGCACCAGGGTTCGTTTTAATCTAAACAAACATACCAAGTGTGAACACACCCTTAATACTTAAAATCAACCATGAACTGACTTGAAGGGTGCTGAGTGCAGTTTCTTTGAGTCATCAATATTCGTTTTTAACCGTATTCCCAAAAGAGAACAAAATGGTGAATGTTAGATGCATTTGTCTGCTGAGAGGATGTTGCCATACACTGTCCGATAGATCCGTGGTTCTCAGACCCTCCTCTCTGCAGATTCTGTTTGTCTCCTTAACCTGACACACTCGGTTGAGTTCATAGAGCTGTGTCCTGATGATCAGCTGATGGTCTGAATCGGGTAGATTAAAAACGAGACATACAACTTATGCAGAGCGGTGGGTTTCCACTTAAAAATAACTCTACATGTCTAGCATATATAAGATTACAAGTATTGAGTAATAATTTTATGTCTTTATAGCATAGATGCATCTAAAGAAGACGGTTCCTTGGGAAGACTTGTAAATGACGAACACAGAAATCCTACTTGCAAAATGAGAACCCTTGAAGTGAGCAGGAAACCTCACCTGTGTCTCTTTGCTGTGCGAGACATTCTACCAGGGGAAGAAATCACTTTCAATCACGGAGACTCAGACTGGCCATGGCGAGTCAAGGTACTATCAAGAAAATGATAGAAAGATTGATCAGTAATTCAGGATAATCTTTTACTATCTGATTAGTTACCATGTGATTGTGGTCTCATATTTCTCAAGCCTTTGAATCAAGCATCAACTGAATCCTCTGATAAAAAGCCATCCATCAGTTTGGGTCCGCAGAGATCGGTAAGTCCACTTTAAAACATCTGTATCGTTATTCTATATTATTGACTCTTTTGTGAGTAGTGTGTCTGGGTGTTAACAGAAGGAAAGGAGTGATAGATAAAGTTACTGTAGGACAGCTAGAGTAATTACTAGTTTTTCTGTTCTATACAAACATTTCTGATTTTTATATTCACTGGTTCCTTTTCTGGCATCCAGCCTCATTGTGCTGCTCCTGTTTCTTCACCTGGATTGGACGAGGTGAACAGCAGTGGTCCACATAAGCAGTCAGGCAAAGCAAGAACATCAAGAAAAACGGTAACTATCTCATAATGCAGCAACTATTAGATGATTTCTGGGAAAAACTGTTGATATTTGAAATCGACACCCAAACAACCACACCCCTCCCTTCATTGCTCCGCCCCCAAAATACTGAACACCCTATTCAACACAGGCAACTACTAACAGCTGGTGCACAGGTGTTCAACTAGAAAAGATCTTTATCGCTGGCAGACCGTAGGATGCATTAGAAGGTTTGTTTTTAGTTGATTGTAGGTGCGTGTCCACTTCATCCAGCACACTTTGTGTAAACGCTCCAAATGGTACAAAATAATATTCTGTCAGAATTGTAAAAAGTTAAATTGGTTCCTTCCCGGTCTGGAAGGAACCACTGCGGAGAAGCACAGTATCTGTGTGACTCGTCATAGACATAAACAGAGAGAAGTAGCTCCAGCTACAGTGTTCTTTAGACACATGCAGTTCTGTTTATTAACCGCTCAAGCACCAAAAGTTATGGAATGTAAATGTAGCGCCTTACTACCCACCTCTGCTAGTTACCTAGTTATTGTCACAATTTTATTTTCAATATTGTTAATGTACATTTTATGTTTGTTTAAAAGGTTAGTTCAAATAATGTCATTAATTACTCACCCTCATGCCGTTCCACACCTGTAAGACCTTCATTCATCTTCAGAACACAAATTAAGATCTTTTTAATTAAATCTGATGGCTCAGTGAGGCCTCTATTCAAAGCAATGACATTTCCTCTCTCAAGAACCATAAAGGTACTAAAAACAAATTTAAATCAGTTCATGTGAGTACAGTGATTCAACCCTAATATTATAAAGTGACGAGAATATTTTTGTGCACCAAAAAACAAAATAACGACTTTTCAACAATATAGTGATGGGCCGATTTCAAAACACTGCTTTGGAGCTTTATGAATGGGTTGTTTGCACATGACGTCACAGCAGCAGCGCGAATGAGTCTGGAGGGCAGGGAGTGATGTTTCTATATAGGAATCCTATCAAAAACTCAAAAGGTTTTGCATTGTTTATAGTTGCTCAAATCGTTAAAATCGAGAACCCAGAAGGTGTTTATATCGTTTACATAACTTATACCGTTTTTTATAACTTTTCATTTTTTAACGTTAAAAGTTGTCGCCTTTTTATAGCGTTTTGCATCTGCTGATACTGAAATTAATATGGATACTTACCTTTTGTTTTTGACTCGGTTAAATATTAACATTCTACATGGTATCGTTTGCAGGGAGGAGAAGATATTTTATCCTATTTAATTATAATTGGGTGTTTTCCCTTCAGTTTTGTAGAATTGTTTACAATGTTGATCTGGTTACCACGAGAATAGTGTCACGCGCTGCTGCTTTCAGCCGTCGTATGGTAGAAAATGTCCAAATAAAATAAATATTTAACAAGCTGACAGAAGATGATGCATTTCTTTGTTGGAAGCGTGTAAATGTAACTAGTTTTAATGTTATTTTTGTAAATATTCACTTTCCCCATAAGGAGAATCGGAGGGTCACGATCAGGGATGGACACCGACACGCTGTATTTTTGTATTTATTTCAACAAATGACCAAAATCAAACCCATAGAAGCTTGTGAACAGTTTTGAAGTGGCTGTGTGCAAGTTACAATCATTCACAAGCGAGTGATCATACTCGCAAACATAATGTTAATTAATTATTGCACAAAAACCAAATACAAAACTCAAAAGTATGTTTGTTTTTTTTGTTTTTTTTTAAGTGAAAGGCAGTGGGTTTATTTAGTGACATTATTACATTTGCTAAAAGTCGTCTTTCCTCACCTTCTCAACCAAGGTGAAAATTGTATTACCGTCCATTTTTTTTTTCCCCGAACGATACTGTGAGTTCCTATTACAATTCTCGATTCAGCATAAATGACCAACAATGGCGACATTTTTCACAATCAAAAATTAAAATACTGCACTTGACTTCACTAGCAGAAAGGCAGCGCGATATAAACAAACCAGACTAGAACTGAACGCGGCGTGACGGCAGCTTCACATTCTCTATATCTGCCTCCTCGATGGCAATCAAGTCTTTCAATTCAGTGGAAAAGTCTCTCCTCTTCATAACACAAGGATCGCCAACATATGTTGTGATTTTCTGTTTAAACCTTTCTAAACCAGCACAGAAAGGACTTTTCTCCATCTTTTCCATTCTAATTTTCACTGCTTGCCCTCCACCGGAATTTTGCGCTTCACCAGAACCACGTGATTGCAAACAACCTATTGAATCAGTGACTCGGAGCGCCAAAGTCATATGATTTCAACAGTTTAGCCGTTTGATAGGAGAGCCGAGTCACTGATTTGATTTGTGAAGCTCCGAAGCAGTGTTTTGAAATCGGCCCATCACTATATTGTCGAAGTCGTTATTTTGTTTGTTTGGCGCACAAAAAGTATTCTCGTTGCTTTATAATATTAAAGTAGAACTACTGAACTCACATGAACTGATATAAATATGTTTTTTAGTACATTAATGGATCTTGAAAGAGGAAATGTTATTGCTTTGAATAGAGGCCTCACTGAGCCATCGGATTTAATCTAAAATATCTTAATTTGTGTTCTGAAGATGAACAAAGGTCTTACAGGTGTGGAACGACATGAGGGTGAGTAATTATTGACAATATTTTCATTTTTGGGTGAACTAACCCTTTATGCTAAATACTTCTTTATATATCCACAGAAGCGGTTTCAATCAAGACTGGCAAAATTAAGAAAACATCATGAAGATTGCTATGAATGTTTTAACAGGGCAGAAATTGAAAATGAATGCAATACGATTGCTAAACAGCTATCACAAAAAGATTGTTTGGTGAGTAATATGTCAACATCATCACAATACTCTGTGATCAACACCTCAGTCCATTAACAGCTAATTATTTTAATATTAATTAATAGTTTCCTTAGTTCTTTTGCTTGTAGACCTTGTTTTTATTCAAATTATATTTTCAAACTGTTACAGTCATCCTTAGTCACGTCCACAACTGATGCATCCTCTTCATCACCACCCTGTGCTGTGTCCACCTCTGTGATGACCTCATCACCGTCACCGTATTACCGGTTACCAGAGGGGACACTGCAGTTGGCAAAAATGAGTAAAGTCCTAATGGCCATGGAGAAAGGAACACTGTCTGACTTCAAAGGAAAGAAACTTGACAACATTGAAATTGACCCAAATGGTATGAGTATACTTGAATGGTCTGTGTGTGTCTGTGCTGTATATATTTGCAAAAACTGTACATTATCATATGTTACAGATGCTAAGTATAATCAATAAACTGTTGATTTTTTTATCAATTGTTTAGAGCAACTTGAGGCTCAAGGTGATTCCATGTCAAGTGATGAGGAGGATTACAGTGACGTATCTCAGACAACAGCACCAGCAGAGACTGATCCACCTGTTCAATCTGATCAATCTGTTTCACAAGAGGATCAAGGTAAGAAAAATCTCTAAACTACACACACAATAATCATCAAATAACCATAAATTAGCTCCAAGCAGCAATAGCCATCCAAAGGCTTTTCAAAATTCAGAAAAATCTACACATTAGGACATATGTATGATTTGGTCATACTCACTGATTTAGTTGTTATGAGAATTACATTTTTAATTATTCCATAGGTTCTTCAAATGCTCCAAAAAAGAAATGGGAGGACAATGAGGTAAAAGCAGTAGAGAGACACATGATGGAGTTCATCAAGACATGCAAATTTCCTGGTAAGCAAGACTGTGAAAGATGCATTCACGCAGAGCCAGAAGGTTTGAAGCAGCGAACATGGACTGGTGTGAAAAATTATGTGCGGAACAGGATCACGACTCTTAAAAGAAAGGGTGGTTTGTGAGGAGGCACAAACACAAAAACACTTCAGTGCCTTTTATAACTTCTTTACTGTAAAAAAAAAAAAAAAAAAAAAAAAAAAAAATTTTATATATTATATATATATATATATATATATATATATATATATATATATATATATATATATATATATATAAAAATATAATAATACTGTAAAAATATAATATGATGTGGAAAGTGTTAAAAGTATTATTTGTGTGAAGAGAGTGGCTCAACTAGTGACCAGCTCATTGAAAATGCTGTACATTAAAGTTGTTAGCAGAAGACTGTACTGCGATGTTGCATAAACTAATCAAAAATACTTTTCTTTAATCTGTACCATTTATCCCAAGTAAAATAATCCCATATTAGCTCTTATAAATATATTTTACATCAAGAAAGACAGAGTATAAGAACGCTAATGAAGAAAGAATAGTTCATTTTCAATTAGGGCTGGGCGATATATCGTATGCGATTGTCACGCGCATTTCGTCAGTAAAGCCGGTTCCCTGATTACCACTAAATCGCCATCACCTGCTTTCAAATGGAGCGGCATTTAATAGGCAGAGCCGTAGATCACTGACAAGCTACGCAATATCGCGTTCATTATTGCAGATGAATCGCCTTCGATAATGAAGGCGATATTGCGTAGCTTGTCAGTGATCTACGGCTCTGTCTATTAAATGGCGCTCCATTTGAAAGCAGGTGATGGCGATTTAGTGGTAATCAGGGAACCGGCTTTACTGACGAAATGCACGTGACAATCGCATACGATATATCGCCCAGCCCTATTTTCAATGTTCCGTTTTCATTGTTGAGGTAAAGGGGATAAGGGGGAGGAGCGAATGTAAAGGTGAAAAGAGGGAGGAGCGAATGAAAAGGTGAAAAGAGGGAGGAGCGAATGTAAAGGGGATGAAAAGAGGGAGGAGTGAATGTAAAGGTTGTGAAAAGAGGGAGGAGCGAATGTAAAGGTTGTGAAAAGAGGGAGGAGCGAATGTAAAGGGGATGAAAAGAGGGAGGAGTGAATGTAAAGGTTGTGAAAAGAAGGAGGAGCGAATGTAAAGGTTGTGGAAAAGAGGGAGGAGCGAATGTAAAGGGGATGAAAAGAGGGAGGAGCGAATGTAAAGGGGATGAAAAGAGGGAGGAGCGAATGTAAAGGTTGTGGAAAAGAGGGAGGAGTGAATGTAAAGGTTGTGAAAAGAGGGAGGAGCGAATGTAAAGGGGATGAAAAGAGGGAGTGAATGTAAAGGTTGTGGAAAAGAGGGAGGAGCGAATGTAAAGGGGATGAAAAGAGGGAGGAGCGAATGTAAAGGGGATGAAAAGAGGGAGTGAATGTAAAGGTTGTGGAAAAGAGGGAGGAGCGAATGTAAAGGGGATGAAAAGAGGGAGGAGCGAATGTAAAGGGGATGAAAAGAGCGAGTGAATGTAAAGGGAAGGAGGAGGGTGAAGGTAAAGGAGGAAGTTAGAGAGAATTTAAAGACTGATGAATGGAGGAAGTACGGAAGCCTCCAAGTTAGTGCCAGTTTTGCATTTGCATCGTTGTCCTTTGTAAATTGTTTTTTTTTCTAATCTTTTTGAATTTCTGTTATTCTCCACAATGTGTTGATATTGTTAATATTAAAGACTCATTTAATCAGTTTGTCTCACTAGAGTCCCCAAAGAGTCATTTTATCGGAGTGTGTGTATCACTAGAGTCCCCAAAGAGTCATTTTATCGGAGTGTGTGTATGACTAGAGTCCCCAAAGAGTCATTTTATCGGAGTGTGTGTATCACTAGAGTCCCCAAAGAGTCATTTTATCGGAGTGTGTGTATCACTAGAGTCCCCAAAGAGTCATTTTATGGGATTGTGTGTATCACTAGAGTCCCCAAAGAGTCATTTTATCGGATTGTGTGTATCACTAGAGTCCCCAAAGAGTCATTTTATCGGATTGTGTGTATCACTAGAGTCCCCAAAGAGTCATTTTATGGGATTGTGTGTATCACTAGAGTCCCCAAAGAGTCATTTTATGGGATTGTGTGTATCACTAGAGTCCCCAAAGAGTCATTTTATCGGATTGTGTGTATCACTAGAGTCCCCAAAGAGTCATTTTATCGGAGTGTGTGTATCACTAGAGTCCCCAAAGAGTCATTTTATCGGATTGTGTGTATCACTAGAGTCCCCAAAGAGTCATTTTATCGGAGTGTGTGTATCACTAGAGTCCCCAAAGAGTCATTTTATCATAGTGTGTGTATGACTAGAGTCCCCAAAGAGTCATTTTATCGGAGTGTGTGTATCACTAGAGTCCCCAAAGAGTCATTTTATCGGAGTGTGTGTATGACTAGAGTCCTCAAAGAGTCATTTTATCGGAGTGTGTGTATGACTAGAGTCCTCAAAGAGTCATTTTATCGGAGTGTGTGTATGACTAGAGTCCTCAAAGAGTCATTTTATCGGAGTGTGTGTATGACTAGAGTCCCCAAAGAGTCATTTTATCGGAGTGTGTGTATGACTAGAGTCCTCAAAGAGTCATTTTATCGGAGTGTGTGTATGACTAGAGTCCCCAAAGAGTCATTTTATCGGAGTGTGTGTATCACTATTTTTATTCATATAGTTTTTTGACTATTATTACATTTTGCAGAAAACATGCCTAATGTCTTAAGGCCCCAGTGAGTAGCCAGAGATGACTCTGGTGAGGAAAACATCTTAAGATGTTTTTGGGGTAATGATTATTTGCAGTCAATACTAAATAAACTAGAGGGATGCAGGCAGTGGTCAGGGAAGTGTTCTCTGCCTTGAAGTCAAGACAACTTTATTTCTAAAGTGTGTTATACTATACAGTTAACTTCAAAACACCTTAAAATAACTGTTGCAAATTGTAACAATTGACATGACTTATATTTGAGTTGTAAAACAGTTCTGCAGAAGACAATAATGTCATTATTCAGCTTAATTCAGTTCATCTTTTGTTCTCTGATAGTCAATACAGTCGAATCAATAATATTTCTGAATGTTAATTGTCATTTCCCAACTGAGCAATCCAAAGGCACTCGATCTCAAGCTGCAAATCAAATGAAAATGTATGCTACCCATTTTCAGTGCTCTTGAAGAAGTTAAAAAGCCCAGTTTAGTCTCTCACACTAGTTTCTCTGCTCTAGCTTGATTCCAGTACCCAGTATTGAAACTTTGAATTGTAATATTACACTTCTGTGTCTTCTTAGGATAAATAACTTACAAAATTACAAGTTACAACAAAGTCCTGAAAGTGTACCTTAACCAGAGTCTGTGTATCTCCACAGTCCTCAAAGGATGACTAGATCAGAGTTTGTGTATGTCCCCAAATTGGACATATAAAATACTGTCCCCAATGTGAAGGTAAAGTGTCAGGTCTTTAAGGAAGTGTTTTATTGATAAAATCAAGTGATATCTGTAATAAGGGCTTCTCCAGAAGCGCAGTGATGTCTTTCTTTAGTCTCTAGACCCTTCAGAAAGGGTAGTCCCTAAAGGTAGGGTATCCAGTCATACGTCCTCACATTGTAGTTAAGTAGGTATGTGTGTGTGTGTGTGTGTGTGTGTGTAAAGCTATGTTGACTTATGTTATTCATACAATACCTACTCACAAATAAACATCAAAAACAAAGCCGGCTGCAATGAATTTCTGTGCAAAACAGCTTTTACTACAAACACTTCCACACAATAACATTGTTATCACACAAGAACATTTTGATAGAAAACAAAAAATATTTAAAGTAGATAAAATTAGAATAAATAAAATGGAAATGTCTACATACTACATACTATTACTACTGTAAACTTTGCAAATAGGACATCAGCCCCTTCAAGTCAATGAACAATAACAAAGTGGGCTGCAATGAATGTCTGTGCAAAACAGCTTTTAGTGAAAAATTTCAATTCAAGAACAGTATCACAAAAGAACATTTTTAATGTTTTTAAAAGAACAAGTTTTAAATGAACACAAAATGCAATGTAAATAAATACAAAGCATGTGACGGCAGCGTGCACACGTCATGGCTCCGCTCCTACCCAATGACAGAGGAACGCAGGGTTTTTTTCCACTGGAGTAGCTACTCACGTGAAGGATGCGTGCACAACTAATAACTAATATCATCACGCTATAAAGGGTTGGCCTGCGCTGGGTGCGGCCCTCCCCCTATAACTGTTCTGTCTCGCGGAGGAGCTCATTTGTGTGCATCTGTGTGAAACACGCATATGAAAAAAGAACGACAGAAAGAACGGCTCCCCTCCAGCTGCGACTCGGCTCCCATCATTCATGTTTATGAGCCGTTCAAAAGAATCGGTTCGTTCGCGAACGTCACAACTCTAACCAACACCTGATCATCTTTTCTCTTTGCTTGTCTGGTTGGTTTTAATGCAGTTAAAACTGCTCGAACATATTCTAATACTAAAAAGTCAAGGATCAAGAGCTCAACTAAAACAAACCCTGACCTCGATGATGGTAACTTTAAAATAGTGATTTTCTCCTTTGGTGATTCTGCTTGTTATCATCAGGTGTCTTCAATAATGCTCAATCATCACTCAATTAATCACTTAATTATCTCATTAATGCTTCAGTGGATGAGATAAAAATATGGCAGGACTTTTACTTTCTGACCCCTGGAATGTCCACCTCTGCTAAATGTCAGTGTTTGACATTAATTTGATGTTGGCTTCAGATGTTGGCTTAAGTTTGAATTTCAGTTAGTTAATACTACAACCTAAAACCAACACGATGTCTAATGTCAAATGATTTTGGAATTTGAAATTGTTCGGGAATTACCATTATGATGGTAAGGAGACATTGGGTTTTTGTTGCCATACTTGATGACTAAATGTCAGTATTTGACGTCATTTTGACGTTGGTTTAAGACGTTGATTTGATGTTGGATTTTGGTTGGTTAAAACCACAACCTAAAATAACAAAAGATCAATGTCTAATGATGTTAGAGTTTGACGTTGAATAGACATTACCACTTTGACGTATAGAAGACGTTGGGTTTTGGTTGCCATACTGGCCGACTAAATGTCAGTATTTGACGTCATTTTGACGTTGGTTTAAGACGTTGATTCGATGTTGGATTTTGGTTAGTTAAAACCACAACCTAAAACCAACAAAATATCAATGTCAAATGACGTCGGTATTGGACGTCAAATTAATGTTGTTATTAGACGTTGGTTTGACATTAAATTTAGGTCATGACAATCAAATACTAACGTCTTATGACGTTCTGTGCCTGCTGGGTTGGCACACAGATAGAGGACAGTTTGAGCATTAAACACAGCAAATTTGGATTCTCTACCTCAATCCCTCTAGTGCCACCAACTGTCCAGATTTGCACCCTATGATGTAATTTTCCACTATTTTGAATTTAAAAAAAAAAAAAAAAATTCCAAACTCATCCAAGACAGTTGGTCCAATTTTCACCAAAATTGTCTCACATCATCTTCAGACCATGCTAGTTTCAGTTTGACGCAGTTATCATTTTCACTTACTGCATCATGTTGTTTAAATAGAAAATGAACTTCTGTCCATTTGTGTGCAAAATGAAAATGAGGTGTGTTGAAAATGAGGTGTGTTCAGGCACATTGTTGGCGTGTTGCTATTTTGAGGTAACTGAAATAGATTATGTCACTGAACTACTGAAACCTGGTCTAAAGTCAATGGCACAATATTTTTTTTGTTATTTAAAGGGCGCGTTAGTAATATGCGCCTATATGCGGGTGCACAACGCATGTATACTCTGCTTGTTACACACACAGGGACACGCAGCAGCACACAAACATGCCAAAAATTAAAAATAAAAGGATTACAATGTAAAAGAGTATTGCTTGTCCTGTAGATGGTCTGCTGACGCACGAGCAGGACCGCTTCCTCGCTAGAGAAGCGTTATTTTTTTCCTATTGCAAATTCCACCATGTAAATAGCGAATCCGCCATGGCGCTAGCACAACTGCCTTTTAAAGGGAATGGGAAATGAGACTCTGACTGGTTTATTGCAGGTTATGCCCAAAACACACCCATGATTCATTGAGAGAATAGAGACAACCATTTTAGACCATGCACCGGGCGCACTGACCATTTTTCTCACAACTATTAAAACTAGCAAAAGTAGATTCTACCACAAACTAAGTGCAATTGCGATGTGCGCTTTATATCATGCACTTAGGTTGTTCAAATAGGGCCCTAAGTGTCATTGTCATGTCATATTTACCACACCATATTAATTTATTAATATAATTAACTAGTGATAAGCTATTAAATCATATTAATAGTTATTGTATTTGTATATTGTTTTTCAGCCATTTTGCATGAAATCGTCTAAAAATACATTTAACTGCTCCCAGCCATGCTTGCATAACTCATCATGCCTTTTTTGTGTTTGGCTCCTTAATTGCTGCTTGAATGTATTCATGTAATTTAACAGATTCTACAACTTAAGCAATTCATCCTAAAGAGACAGTATATGAGAAGTGTCACGATACATAGTGCAGACTTCTGGAGGGGTTTAAAGGTATTTATTTGGGAATAGTGTAGAAATTAACATTAACAGCAAAATCCCCAGAGTTAAATCAACTCTGCTCAGAGTACATTTGGTTCCGCTCTATATAGTGCTTAATTAACACTGAAGCAGAGTAAAGTTAATGAGATAATTAAGTGATTAATTTATGATTGACCATTAGTGATGAACACCTGCTGTTAACAAGCAGAATCACTGAAGAGAAACTATAAAGGACTTCCAGCCACAGCCTTAGATGAAATCAACTGAAGATAAAAGACATTAAATCTCTCAAGATCTGATTAAACAACTCCACAAACAGCACATTATCTCATTAACTTTAAGTCTGCTTCAGTGTTATTTTAAGAGAGAGGGACCATATGTTCTCTGAGCAGAGTTGATTTAACTCTGGGGATTTTGCTGTGAAGGCATTTTATGCATTTTGTTCTCTTGGTCAAAATTTGCATTTGTTCATTTTATTCCTAGCATATAAAGAAATCTTGCTGGAGGAGGTTGATTTTATGGTATGCCATCTGAGACAAATTTTTTAGACTTTTAATACATTTTAAAAGAAGAAAAAGAACAACACTGAGATCTATGTCATACTAAGTCATAATTATGAGATTAAAAATTATGATTTTTTAAAAATATATATCATTGTGTGGTGGAAATGGACTTCCATAGATATGACCACAAAAAAAAAAAAAAAAAAAAAAACAATGAAGAATTTCCAAATGCAGTTTGGAACTTGAGGAACAGTCCAGTCTTCAAGCCTCAATGTCTGTTTTTTAAGACTCTATGTTTAACTGCGAACTACTCTCTTTCACTATTCTCTTTCAGCTCCAGCGGTAGTTTACAACCAGCAGCCCGTCATGCCGACCGTCACTCAGACTGTCCAGTCTGCGCCTGCCCAGGGTGAGCAGAAAAGCTTCAGATTCACTAGACTTAAGTGATCAAAGACTATAAGGTTTCAGCATGCACATGATGCACCTGTATAGAATACTATAATGGAGGTTTATGATCATATTGCATGTATTTTCTCTTTTTCTGCATATGTAGTCACAGTAGTTATTCCACCACGTCTGACTGAAGTTCCTGGGCAGATGAAATGTCCTCACTGCCAGCAGCAGGTCGTCACAGAGACGACATACATCAATGGGATGCTGGTGTGGGTCATCTGTGGAAGTCTTGGCATTTTAGGGTAAGGAAACGCATTCACCGAATTCTTACATATAGACTTTAGATTTTTGTCTTTAAAAAAATCTTATTCAGACATATATTGAAACTTGTATATCATGTATTTAAATATATTTGTATTTACACATTTATAATGGTGAAGTTTCAATTTAGTGTATTTAAAATATATTAACTTTAAATATAAAATTGTCACGGGAAATAACGAGGGATGCAAGTGCAAGTCAAAATATCTCATTTATTTGAGCTTCACGCCAGAAAGTCAGATGACAAACACACAGACAGCAGGAGAGCGGCGACACAGGGACCTTGGTGGACCGCGGTGAGATGATCGTGGTGAAGTCCGTGGGAGTGAATCAGAAGTGAAGAATCCAACGATGAAACAGTAATCCAGAGTGAAGACACGACGAAACAACTCCAAATGGAAGCACACACGAGGAAACCAGGAAACAGAACAGGGAACTCCAACAACGATCTGACAAACACGAGACGAAAGACAAGGAAATAAATAGGCAGTCCAGATTGAACACAGCTGCCGCTGATCTGCAATCAGCGGCGACGCCCACATGAAACAATTAACGTGACAGCACAACATAAACACAGACCACAGAACGAGACTGCGGATCTTCAACCGTGACAGTACCCCCCCTCCTAGGAACGCCTCTCGGCGTTCCCAGGAGCACCTACCTGCCGATTGTAGTCATCGATAAGGGAGTGATCCAGGATGTCCCTCGCAGGAACCCAACTTCTCTCCTCCGGACCGTAACCTTCCCAGTCCACCAAGTACTGAAATCCGCGTCCCCTCCTTCTCGAGTCCAGAATGCGATTAACCGAATAGGTGGGTTCCCCGTCTACGAGACGCGGTGGTGGAGGAACCGGGGTAGGCGGATTAATGTGTGAATGAAACACAGGTTTGATTTTAGACACATGGAAGGCGGGATGAATTCTCCTGTACGCTGGAGGAAGTTTAAGTCGGACTGCCACCGGACTAATGATCTTGGTGACAGGAAATGGGCCAATGAATTTGGGAGCAAGTTTATTGGAGACAGAGCGGAGAGGAATGTTCTTGGTAGAAAGCCACACTTTTTGACCCACGACGTATACGGGAGGCTTCGACCGGTGGCGATCAGCCTTAGCCTTGGTGCGCGCCCCCACTTGGAGAAGAGTCTCACGGGCTCTCGTCCAAGTGCGGTGACACCTCTGGACGAAGGCGTGAGCGGAGGGGACCGCGACTTCGGATTCCAGACTGGGAAAAATAGGTGGCTGGTAACCTAAACTACATTCAAATGGTGAGAGGCCCGTGGAAGACACTGGTAACGAATTATGTGCGTACTCAATCATAGAGAGTTGCTGGCTCCAGGAGGAAGGATTCTTGGAAACCATACATCGCAACATTCTTTCCAAATCTTGGTTAGCTCTCTCGGTTTGACCATTGGACTGGGGATGGAACCCAGAAGAAAGACTAACAGTCGCCCCCAGCAACTTACAAAACTCTTGCCAAAATTTGGACACAAATTGGGGCCCCCTGTCAGAGACCACATCCATCGGGAGGCCATGTAACCGAAAGACGTGATCAACGACAGTTACCGCTGTCTCCTTAGCAGAGGGTAATTTAGGTAAAGGGATGAAATGCGCCACCTTCGAGAACCGGTCCACCACGGTCAAAACAACCGTGTTCCCCTGGGAGGGTGGGAGGGCGGTGACAAAATCTAGCGCGATGTGGGACCAGGGTCTCGAAGGGACAGACAGCGGTTGGAGCAACCCATCTGGGGGACGATTGGAGGTCTTACCAGTGGCACAAATCGCGCAAGCCAAAACAAAACGGCGAATGTCACGAGCCATGGCAGGCCACCAGAATCGTTGCTTGACCAAAAAACCGGTGCGATTAACCCCTGGATGACAGGCTACGTTGGAACAATGCCCCCACTTGATAACACTGGACCTTAACCTCTCCGGCACAAATAAACGGTTCGGTGGGCATCCGGGCGGAGGCGTTACCCCTTCTAAGGCCGACTTGACCTTCGATTCGACCTCCCATGTCAGAGTGGAGACCACTAATGTCTCAGGAAGAATACACTCGGGAGTAGACGGGCGTTCGGAAGGATCAAAAATACGAGAAAGAGAATCGGGTTTGATGTTTTTAGAACCCGGGCGGTACGAGAGAGAAAAATCAAAACGTCCGAAAAAAAGTGCCCACCGAGCTTGCCTGGAGTTTAGTCTTTTAGCCGTTCTGATATACTCTAAGTTCTTATGGTCAGTCCAAACAATGAAAGGTACCCCCGAACCCTCCAACCAATGACGCCATTCTTCCAACGCTAACTTGACTGCCAGCAACTCTCTGTTACCAATGTCATAATTGCGTTCGGCTGGAGATAAACGATGAGAAAAAAACGCGCAGGGGTGGATCTTCTCGTCTGAAGGAGATCGCTGGGATAGAACTGCACCTACCCCCACCTCTGACGCATCGACCTCCACCACGAACTGACGTGAAGGATCAGGGGCAATGAGGATGGGACCCGAAACAAAGCGGTCTTTCAGTTTGGCGAATGCAGCCTCAGCTGCATCGGACCACCTGAACGCCGTTCTGGGGGAGGTCAAGGCTGTCAGAGGCGCGGCTAGTTGGCTGAAGTTGCGAATGAACCGCCGGTAAAAATTAGCGAAGCCCAGAAACCTCTGTAGGGCCTTACGGGAATCCGGGCTTGGCCAATCCACCACAGCCTTAACCTTGTCAGGATCCATGCGAATTCCCTCAGACGAGACGATGTACCCTAGGAAAGAAACAGACTGTGCATGAAAATCGCATTTCTCCGCCTTGACAAAAAGCCCATTCTCTAGCAGCCGCTGAAGCACTCGTCGGACGTGTTGAACATGTTCCTGGAGAGACGAGGAGAAAATCAATATGTCGTCCAGGTAGACATATATGAACTGGTCTACCATGTCTCTCAACACGTCATTGACGAGTGCCTGGAAGACCGCCGGGGAGTTGGAAAGCCCGAAGGGCATGACCAAGTATTCAAAGTGCCCCCTGGGGGTGTTAAAAGCGGTCTTCCATTCATCCCCCTCCCTAATGCGGACCAAATGATAAGCGTTCCTTAAATCCAATTTCGTGAAGACGGACGCTCCTTGCAACCTCTCGAAGGCTGAAGACATCAACGGCAAAGGATAAGTATTCTTTACCGTGATGTTATTCAACCCCCGGTAATCAATGCAAGGTCGCAAGGAACCATCCTTCTTTCCAACAAAAAAGAACCCCGCCCCCGCCGGAGAAGAGGAAGGGCGGATGAACTTAGCTGCTTCCATGTTGTTGGTCAGATCGTTCTGTCATGGGAAATAACGAGGGATGCAAGTGCAAGTCAAAATATCTCATTTATTTGAGCTTCACGCCAGAAAGTCAGATGACAAACACACAGACAGCAGGAGAGCGGCGACACAGGGACCTTGGTGGACCGCGGTGAGATGATCGTGGTGAAGTCCGTGGGAGTGAATCAGAAGTGAAGAATCCAACGATGAAACAGTAATCCAGAGTGAAGACACGACGAAACAACTCCAAATGGAAGCACACACGAGGAAACCAGGAAACAGAACAGGGAACTCCAACAACGATCTGACAAACACGAGACGAAAGACAAGGAAATAAATAGGCAGTCCAGATTGAACACAGCTGCCGCTGATCTGCAATCAGCGGCGACGCCCACATGAAACAATTAACGTGACAGCACAACATAAACACAGACCACAGAACGAGACTGCGGATCTTCAACCGTGACAAAAATCAAATAACAAGTTATACTACAATTGTAATAAAATTCCTTTATATGTGCTGTATGTTAGTCAACACATCAAAATAAGTGTAGATCTTTAAAGCATTAAAAGATAAAAGATTATTAAAACAATGTACTTTGAAATAAAACTTTTAATTTAACATTAGAAAATGAAAGGGATAGTTCACACAAAAATGAAATTTCTGTCATTAATTACTCTCCCTTATGTTGTTCCAAACCCGTAAGTCCTTTGTTCATCTTTAGAACACAAATTAAGATATTTTTGATGAAATCTGAGAGGTTTTTTTTTTATCTCCCATAAAAAGCAACAAAATTACCACATTCAAGGTCCAGAAAAGTAATAAAAACATTGTTAAATTAGTCAACATGACTGCAGTGGTTCAACCTTAATGTTATGAAGCAACAAGAATAATGTTTTGTTTTTCCTGTCCAGGATCTGGCCGTGTTGTTTGATTCCGTTCTGTGTAAATGCCTGCAAGGACGTAGAGCATCACTGTCCAAGCTGCAAAAGCCTCATCTATGTGTACAGACGCATGTAGCTTGTTCTTAAGTGAAGAAAATCTGCATGAACAAAAGAAAAACTTTACTGTCAGCATCTTTTGGACATTACTGGACTTTCATTACTGGAAAAATAACACCATAATGTGGGTTTCTCTTTCCTTTTTTATGCAAATATATATAGATACTGATCCTGATGTAGATAGATAGATAGATAGATAGATAGATAGATAGATAGATAGATAGATAGATAGATGATAGATAGATAGATAGATAGATAGATAGATAGATAGATAGATAGATAGATAGATAGATAGATAGATAGATAGATAGATAGATTAAAATGTTCTTAATTGAAAGGTCTGCAAAACTTCATTTTTTTCCCCAAAAATCCCTAAAAAAAACCTACTTTGAAACTAAACCACACATGCATAACACAATCCTTTGATTGGAAAAACTAGCTAAACTACCCTGACACAAGGAAGTCATTGACATGCACAATAAAACCTTTCTGTAAAAAAAAAGCCATATTCTGACAATAACACCATTTTCCATAAGGAAAAAATGCATTCTGGGTAATATTTGTCATTTTTGAGAAAATGGCCTACAGTTAACATCGCTCAAAGTCGACACTCAGAGGCTGTGTTCTAAATCACACCCTATACCCTCATTCACTATTCCCTACATTAATTCACTACTATAGTCCACTTGACAGAGTGAATGAAAAGAAGAGAGTGAATTCAGACACTGATGAAAACCTGATTAGCAGAATCACTGAAGGACAGAGAAACAAGACCAGTAAAAAGAGATGAGCAGAAACACAAGAACTACAACTGACTTCAGCCACACTGAGTGTGAAACAGTAACTGTTTAAAGCTCATTCATCATGGCAGAAAAAAGCCAAATGGAGGTTGATCAGGTGTTTTTGGCTGTTTTTATGATACTGTAATCATCCTGAAGTTGTCTAATTCACTGATCACTTTCTGTGTGTCATTTTTTATTTCATGGGTGATTTATATTTATTATGTCTATGACTCAACAGCTTAAGATCCAACAATGTTTCAGTAATCAGCAGAGGTGGGTAGTAACGAAGTTACTTCATTACATTTACTTGAGTATTTTTTGGGAAGATTTGTACTTTTAAGAGTAGATTTAAATACTTTTACTTTAACTTGAGTACACTTCTATGAACAAGCTGTACTTTTACTTCGCTACACTGGCCGATGTTCTTCTTGTTACTTTATTTGGTCCCACTTTAGAGACCTAAACTACTATGTACTTACATTTAAATTAATAATTTGATACAATGCACTTATTGTCTGGGCCACATTAATGCATGGGCTTCCCAGCCAGCAGAGCCATGTGGGGCCCAAATGTGTTTGACCTGGGCTATCTAACTGGGACCCAGACCGTTTTGCACCCAGTTTCCATGTAGGCCCCACATGGATTTGCCCAGATGAAATGAACACTGCTTAGTGTGCACACTACAGGCTGTTTAATGTAACACTTAATCAGTGTTGGAGATAATGAGATAATTAAGTGATTGAATAATGATTTTGTATTAGTGAAGAACACCTGCTGTTAACAAGCAGAATCACTGAAGGAAAGAGAAACACAAGAACTACTTCCAGCCACAGCCTTGGATGAAATCAACTGAAGATAAAATACATTACATCTCTCAAGATCTGAGTAAACAACTCCACAAACAACATTAGCTTCACTTATTACTAACCAGACTGACTTTATTTCTGACAGACATCTGCAGAAGTTTGTATTAAGAATTAAGAAGAGGCTTAGATGTTGATAACTTATTTGAAAGTAATAGTTTGATTTGATGTTACCATTGTGGCGATCAGTGTGCGCTTTAGTCAGGCTCTTGACTTTTTAACATTAGTTTTTCTCTTGACAGCTGTGTCTGTTTGTTATGGCGAGAACAGCAAGAGAAAATATAATCAGATGTTTTAAGCTGATTGATGATAAGAATATGATCATCATAAATTGGCTTAACTCATTGATATTATGTGGGAGGCTTATACGGGTAGTATGTTATTAATTCTGTTTTGTTATGATTCTACAGCAAGAGAATAATAGAATTTAATCAGAACATCAAACGATTTATAACACACCATTTACATATTTTGGGCTCCTGTGAGTTTTACTCGCACACAGACATCAAGAGTCAGCATATGAATCTCAACAATGGTGACATGCTTCAATGGTGCAATGCATTCTGGGTGCATCATACGAAACTTATCCATGGCTCCCAGAATGCATTGCACCATTGAAGCATGTCACCATTGTTGAGATTCATAAGCTGATTCTTGATGTCTGTGTGCGAGTAAAACTTACAGGAGCCCAAGTCAAGAAAAGTTACTATCAAAATAAGTATTTCAAATAAGTTATCAACATCTAAGCCTCTTCTTAATTCTTAGTACGAACTTCTGTAGATGTCTGACAGAAATAAAGTCAGTCTGGTTAGTAATAAGTGAAGCTAATGTTGTTTGTGGAGTTGTTTAATCAGATATTGAGAGATGTAATGTATTTTATCTTCAGTTGATTTCATCCAAGGCTTTGGCTGGAAGTAGTTCTTGTGTTTCTCTTTCCTTCAGTGATTCTGCTTGTTAATAGCAGGTGTTCTTCACTAATACAAAATCATTATTCAATCACTTAATTATCTCATTACCTCAAACACTGATTAAGTGTTACATTAAACAGCCTGTAGTGTGCACACTAAGCAGTGTTCATTTCATCTGGGCAAATCCATGTGGGGCCTACATGGAAACTGGGTGCAAAACTGGCTGGGTCCCAGTTAGATAGCCCAGGTCAAACCCATTTGGGCCCCACATGGCTCTGCTGGCTGGGTTACCTGGGCTTAAGCCCAGGGCCCCGGTCGGAGGGAGGGCCCCCGTGATGCCGGAAAAAATATAACCGCATTTTATAATGTGATGACTCTCCCTTTAACATCGCTTTGCTTTGAATACATGTTTTCATAGGAAAACAAAGAAAAAGTAGCGATTTGGAATGGAAAAGTGCGTTCTGTGTGAACAGCACCAAAGAAAACAATGTGTTCGAATTTTAAAGATGTGGCTGCACTTCTCAACCGATGTGCGACCCTTCACTCACTGAACCCTGCAGTCGTCAATAAAAATAGGCTACAAATCATACAAAAATGCAGTTTCTGAAAACGTTCAATGAGGTACTCTACTTAAAATGTTGAAATTAACAATGAACAATACTTTTATTAACCTTACAGATGGAATCTTATTATAAATTGTTACCACACTCTAAAAAATGCTGGGTTAAAAACAACCCAAGTTGGGTTGAAAATGGACAAACCCAGCAACTGGGTTGTTTTAACCCAGTGGTTGGGTTAAATGTTTGCCCAACGTGCTGGGTAGTTTTATTTAACTCAACTGTTGTATAAAAATTACTGTATTGCTTGCTTAAAATGAACACAAAATATGCTGGAAATTAACATGCATTAATATGTTTAATAAATGAGCATTTATTAAAAATATAATGAATAATAAACAATAAACATTTAATAAATTGCTTATTAATAAATGTACACCTTTTGATTATTATTGTTGCCTCTAGTAATTATGTGTCTGATTTTTAATTTCTCACCTATTTTGGATTCATTTTAAGCCAGCCATATAGTCATTTTTAATCAGTAGTTGGGTTAATTAAAACTACCCAGCAGGTTGGGCAAACATTTAACCCAACCACTGGGTTAAAACAACCCAATTGCTGGGTTTGTCCATTTTCAACCCAACTTGGGTTGTTTTTAACCAAACATTTTTTTAGAGTGCATGTCATATAAATACAAACAGTCATGCTTAACGATGACCATCTTTAAATATCTACACAAAGGCCATAGCATTAACATTAGACACATATTGTATGTATGTATACATTATTTGCTTCCATTTTACACTTTATTTGCTTCCATTTTAGAACACTGATTATTATTTAAATAAGATTTGTATTGTATTACAGTGATGATAAAAGAGAACTGAAATCGAATGCATTTCTGATTTGTTTATATATGTCTGCTGCATGACGATACAGTTTGCTTTCCCATGACACTAGTTTTAAACTTGGGTAAAGTTAGTTTTATATTCGCACATTCGGACTTCTGATAAATTCAGACTTTCCAATAAATGTGCAATAAATTAATGTTTGCGAATTTTAAGCAGTGACATGATATTAACAACCAACGATTGTCAACTTACAACATTTTTCACAGTCGATCAAAATAGGCAAGTATTGTTTTAATGGCATATTTACTTGTGAATGTCCACTGAATGTCCAATCTAGTGTGATTAACAAGGCTATTGAATACAGATGTCCAAATGTGCGAATATAAAACCAACTTTACCCAAGTTAGTTTTAATTATGCAACTTTGCTGCATAACGAATTGATAAAAGAGACCAGCTGGATATAAACTAATGCAAATAGATGGTAACAATCATGACATTGAAAATGTGGGTCGAACTTGCGTGTGTATTTGTCACATTGTTTTAAAGACCAAAGTGCAGGATAAAAAAGTAATTTTTGCCTAAAAGAATGAATTGATTCTGAACTGCCGAAATGAGTCTTCAGCAATTCCAGCTGGTTTCGAACAACATCTATTTTGACCCGCCCTCAAACACTGAGACTGGAAGACTGAGATTTCAAAAAGCTGAGACTGGAAGAGTTTGGTTTTTGACATGTTGACATTACATCTTTACAGAGTAAAAGCAAATCAATTTTGCATGCACTTCCAAAAGACAAGGACTCACGCTGGAATTGATACGCCTTTGTTACTGTTCAAATCTGCGTCTCATTTCAGAGTATCAAAATGAGTATCCTGTACAAATAGTTCAGAATATGTAGTTCATGCAGTGATATTTATATTTTATAACATACCTATAGGTTTGTATGTTTTGGTAATGGTATTTATCCTTGCAAAATAGTTCTGGTGGATGAAGGGCCCCCTCAATAAAGCCCAGTGGCCCCTTGTAGTCTTAATGCGGCCCTGCTTATTGTGTACATACCTGTTTTTACATTGTACTTATATTTTAAAAAAACACCTGCATTTAAGTACATCTGTATTTAATTTCTGTAATTACATTTATAATTACACTGTCAGAAATAGGGGTACAGTAGGAGTCCATTTCTGTCCCCCAAGGTACAATCTACACTAACGTACCCCATAGGGCTTATTATTGGACCTCAAGGTACATGTTTGTACCTTTTTGAGGGTTAAAAAGGTACATATATGTTCCCAAGCATTAAAAGGTACATATATGTACCGTTTCTTTTAAAAGTTAAGGTACAATATCAAGAGACAGCCTTTGCTAAGCCATTTGTTTTTTGTAAAAGTTGTTTTTTAAAGTTTTTAATGATATATAAATGATATAAATGATTAATGATATATCATTAAAATCTTTAAACAACAACTTTTACAAAAAAAAAGGCTTAGCAGAGGCTGTCCATCTTGCCAGGTGTTGAAAAGTAACACTGAAGCAGTGTTAAAGTTAATGAGATAATTGATTGATGATTGACAATTAGTGGAGACACCTGATGATAATAAGCAGAATCACTGAAGGAAAGAGAGAAAAAAGGTGTTAATTAATGTTTTATGGAATGTTTCATTTCAAGTCACCATGTCACCATTGTTGAGGGTCATATGCTGATTCTTGATGTCTATGTGTGTTTCAAAAAAACCCTTCTGATTCTGCTTTTTAACATCAGCTGTCAACCTGTCAATCTTGACAATTATTGTCAATCATCACTCAGTTATTTCATTAACTTTAACACTGCTTCAGTGTAAATTTTTTATAACACCCGGCAAGATGGGCTCATATGGAATGTTTAAAAATGTGTTTAAAATGAAATGTTGTAAAATGTGAAAATGAAAAGGTTTTAATAAATTCTGATTTTAATTCAGCGTGTGTTTGTGTAAAATATATATATATATATATATATATATATATATATATATATATATATATATATATATATATATATATATATCATTAACGTCAACAATTGTACGCTGTCAAAGCCAATTTTGTAAGGGTCAATTTTTGTACTGTTAAAAAAAGGTACAAAATTGTCACCAAAGGTACAAAACTGGTCTCTTAAGGTAAAAATCACAAGGGTACAAATACATGTAGTCTGATTCAGATATTCAGAGACTATTTTGTGATTATATCCCAACAAACATTTTTTTTCACAGAGATCTCACTATGTGGTCACAATGTGAGGTCACAGTGATCTAAAAGTGTAACCTCACAGCACACTCACTGTATGCTCATATTATGTCCACAATGTGAGGTCACCCCAGCTAGAAATTTTATTGGACATGGACTCCAACATCACTCAGACGTCAAATTTTGGTTGAAAATGAAAATTGGGTTGATGTCTAAATGTTTGTTGGATGTCAGGCTCCAACATCATTAAACAACTTCAAAAACAGCATTTCTAGCTTCACTAATTACAATCCGGATTGACTTTATTTCTGTCATATGTGTAGAAAAAATCTTATTGAGATTAAAAGAGGTCTATATTTTATTTTGTCATCTGAACAACGTTGGAGTCCAGTGCCTGCTGGGAAACTTCCCGTTATAAGAATGTTAGGGCATAATGTTCTATCAATGTTAAAATGCCTCAGTGTACATATGTGTCTTTATTTCTGTCATACATATACAAAAAATTCTTATTGAGAACTAACCAAAGTTTAGATTTAGTCACCATGATGGTGGTCAGTATTTGCTTTAGTTGGGCTCTTGACCCTATATTTTTTTACATTACTTTTATAAATTAACATTAACACAAATTAACATTAAAATATAAAGGGTCAAGAGCCCAAATAAAGGGAACACTGACCTCTATAATGGTGACTTGATATGAAACGCTACATAAAAACTAAACTTCTGTTAATTCTCAGTAAGAGGTTTAGTATATGTATGGCAGAAATAAAGTTAAACTGATTAGTAATAAGTGCAATAACTGGAAGTCAGTTGTTGCTGTGTTCTGTTCTTGATGTTTCTCGTTCCTTCAGTGATTTTGCATATTAACATCAGGTGTCTTCAATAATAGTCAATCATCACTTAAATATCTCATTAACTTTGACACTGCTTCAGTGTTACATTTTATCACCCTGTAGTGTGGACACATATATACACTGAGGGGTGTTAATTTAACACTGGGTATTTAGCTGTGTATTGAAAACATTACAAAACATATGATGTTCTCAGAGCGTTCATTGTGACCAGTCACTGTGAGTTCAAATTGTTGATTGGGATAGATGTCATTCTATTAATTTCACATTATTGATTATAATAGTCCTGTGTTGTAAATCTGAGGGATTGTGCAACAAAAAGTTTTAAAGATACACACACAGATTTAATGTGCTTGTGTTGCAGTTGCAGTCAGTTGCAAATGAGTCTACGGTATCATACATTAGATCTGAAATGGCATGCTATATTGTCAGATAAATATAATCTGATACAACAATTCTTGTTTTAAGGGGAGTTTTGGGGAAAATAAGCTATTGCAGACCTTTAGGTTAAGAGTAGTTTAATCAAATAAACAAAACACAGAAATAAACAGATGTGTTGTGCAAAAATGGCAACAAGTAGTAAGATTTTTCTTGATTACATTGCACGATCCTGCAGAGGTTATTATAGATTTTACAAGAAAATAGATAAATTGTATTCAGGATTAATATATGCATATACTTTCATAAAAGAAGGAAAGAGAAACCCATGTCATGGTGTTATTTTTCTTTGAATTAGAAAAGTCCAGTAATGTCCAAAAGATGCTGCCACTTTTTGGTCGTTCTGATTTTCGTTGCTTCAGAATAAGCTAGTTTTGCCAGCGTCTGTGCACATGGACGAGGTTTTTGCACTTTGGACAGTGATGCTCTACATCCTTGCAGGAATTCACAAAGAATGGAATCAAACAACATGGCCAGATCCTGGACAGAAAAAAAAATGTATATGTTGAAAAATGAGTTTTCTGTTCTTGTGATATAACTTTGTGATTAGTGGTTTTTCATCAGTTCAATCATATGTGAATAACAGAGGTGTAAAGAGTACCTGAAAAGCATACTTGAGTAAAAGTACAATACCTTTCAGTGAAAATGACTCCATTAAACTCTAAGACGAAATGTGTAAAAAAAAACACATATTATGTGTAACACTCTAGTTTACACATTTTATGTCAGTACTCCATAAAAATGTGTTGGAAGAATTCAATTGTTTTACACTAGGGCTGTGAATCTTTGGGTAGACAGCGATTCAATTCGATTCACGATTCATAGGAGTTCGATTCGATTCAAGAACGATTTTTGCAAATTCAGAACGATTCGATTCGAGACGATTCACATTAAAATTCAATGCGATTCGATTCATTCGATTCGATTCTGCATTTTAATATGCATTTATAGGGACATTGAAATGCTTCCCTTAACGTGTCTTATTCAGGGTGTGAATTACACAGCGGCCTTCAGGGGGTCAGAGAGTAAGGGCAAAAACAAACAAACAAACAGAAAAACCCTTTTGTCTATTCTCAATGATGCTACATAAATTTATTTTAACAGCCTATAAAAACTGGCATTTGTGGAAATTTACATAAGCCAAAACTTTAAAAGGGCTTTAAAAGTATTTTTAGGCCTAGTTCAGGTTAAATATAGTGGAGGATATTTTTAAAGGCTAGACAGCCTTATTAAACTGTTCCAGGTACATTAAACATACTAATGCTTACATGGAGAGACTATCATGCACTTTCCCAACTAATCTTAAACTAACTTTTCTTCACGGAATAGTTATAAAAGCCCTCTTCGTTCTCTCTATGGAACATTTTCCTTATGGTGATTCTGAAAGAAAACGCGCTGGGTTTCTACTGTTGCTATAGTAATGAGCGCAACTTTAACGCGCATCTGATTGATAAACCGCGCGCTCTTATGTCAGTGTTGTTAATTTTGTAGTTATTTCAGCAGTTTCCTCACACATTCAGTTTAATGACATTAAGTTCATCATTTCATTTATCATTCATTGAACTGTGCGTATGCATTTAGACACTTACATTATGTGTTTGCTCCGATCATGCAACAAATGAAGCTGCTCAGGTAATGTCAATGAACCATTTCCGACTGTTCCACGCAATAAAAGCGTTTTATTTCAACAGTAGTGACCGAGCAATGACTTGGCAGCTTTATCAATGGCTTGAGCAGTCTGACTCAGGACTATTGCTGTCTTAATAGAGAACTGTCCTATGCTCATGTGAACAGCAGTGGTCGTCCTGAGGAGAGCTCAAACATGGGCTACGAACTGAGTGAATCCAGTGAGAGGCGGTAAAGAGTGCAGCGCGTGTCTGTGAAGGAGAGCTGTGAGGAAAGGCGCAAAATGACGGCGCACAACGTCTCCATCAATTTGCGCATGTAGTAATTTAATGTTTATATATTTTAAAGCACTGAATCACTATAGAATCGCGATTAATCCGATTCTTTACATTTTACATCGATTATCGGCTGAAATAAACGATTCACAATTCAAAAAACATGTTTCAAGATCGATGCATATGCATCGTCAGTAATTATAATCGATGCATCGAGAAAACCAGTGACTCATTACAGCCCTATTTTACACATATTATGTGTAGTTTTAAAATTAACACAACCTGTGTATTTGTTCACAGCATCAACACAATCTGTGCAGCCAAAAACACCTGTAACCTGTAACAACTTTTAAGAAATGCTTCAGATTATATTGATAAAGCTGATATGCTGTAGAATCACAGTGCTGCTGTAATCAATAATGTAAATCTAACTCAGAGATTGAGCTCTAAATGAGTTCAGTGATTCAGATCAAATAATGATTATGTGAAAACATAACCAACACCACCTGACCATCTTTTCTCTTTGTTTGTCTGACTGTTATAATCAAAATTACAACAACCCAAAATCTAATATTAAAAAGTCAAGGGTCAAGAGCCCAACTAAAGCAAACACTCATCTCCATGTTGTGATTTTCTCCTTTGATTCTGCTTGTTAACAGCAGATCACCTTCCTGACACATTTACTGTGTTAAAATCATTGACTCAGTGAATGTGTCAGAATTAACACAAGTGTTGTCCCTAAACTCACACACTGATGTGTAAGTATTTAACACAGTTTTAACACATCCTTTCTAAGAGTGTGGTAAGTCTGAACACACCCGAAATGTTTTAACTTGCATCATTATAAATGCGTAAATACAAATATCTTTAAAAAGATGATATACAAGTTCCAATACATGTCTGAATCTGATTTTCTTTTTTCCAGATAGTCAAAAGTCTGTACATGAGAATTAAATGAATACAGTTCCTTACATAAAAAGTCCAAGAAGAAGACAGATGTACCACCCCATCATCCCATTGATGTATGTTGTTTCTGTGACGATCTGCTGCTGGCAGTAAGGACAGTTCATCTGCCCAGGAACTTCAGTCAGACGTGGTGGAATAACTACCACTGTGGCTACATGTATAAAAAAAGAGTTTAAATACTGATGAAAAATACATGTAATATGATCAATAATCTCCAGTATAATATTCTATACAGGTCCATCATGTGCATGCTTAAAAATTTTAGTGGCTTTTCTGCTCACCCTGGGCAGGCGCAGGCTGGACAGTCTGAGTGACAGGCTGTTGGTTGTAAACTACCGTTGGAGCTGAAAGAGAAAACATACAGAACCAGAAAGCTGTAGAATTTCTTCAAACTTGAGATAAGGGAAATATTATCCTTTAAACTTTTGCTTTTCATTTTATAGTCTTACACTGAAACATCCTGATTGGCAGTTAAACAGAGAGTCTCATAATAACTCAAGACATCAACACTCACCAACAGCAGGCATATTTGAAAAATGGATTGTTTTAGTTATGGTGAATCGAAAAGCGATTCCAATTGTGGAGTCGAATACTTAAGGTCAGGAATTGGATACTTATAAAATTAAAATTTTGATTCCTCTTATAGATTCCTTTGTTTGCATTTCAATATGACTTTAAACAGGGGCATAGCAGCAACTGTTAGACACAGGTGATTTTGTCTCCCGCACATTTTTTTTTTGACCTACCACCAATATTTCCGACCGTGTTCTCTGATTTGATACTTAGATTTGAGTGAAGTAACATTCAGCCAAACATAATGCGAATCCTCTCTTGGCCGCGTCTGCCATGAGCTTCAAATCTCCTGTTGCTCTTGTTATTTCTTTCATTCACTCACTCACTTCTTTCTTTGCTCTTTGGCATTCTGAGGTAAAATTCACCCCAGAAAAAAGCAGAGGACAATTAGGTCCTTTTTTCAAACATGCACTGTAAGTATGTGTTATGTTGCAATGACACAAATCATGTGATTAAATTCCCAGATAGCAACATTAAGTCTGCCCAGATCCAGCACATATCTGGCATATGTGGCATTATGTGGCCTTTACTGTAACGGTTGTATCACGGAGGTAATGTTTTAATCGCGGATGCAGTGCGGAGTCAAGGCGGGGTCCGCGATCCGCCTTCGTTACAGATCCGTCACTGCGCGCAAGTGGACGCCCAAACGGGTCCGTTCACGGCAGAGGTGGAAAGTCCAGGAGTCAGAAAGTAAAAGTCCTGCCATATTTTTTTCCACCCGCTGAAGCAGTGTTAAAGTTAAAGAGATAATGAAGTGTTTAATTGAGTGATGATTGACCATTATTGAAGACACCTGATGATAACAAGCAGAATCACCAAAGGAGAAAATCACAATTTTTAAGACACCATCACAGAGGTCATGGTTTGTTTTAGTTGAGCTCTTGACCCTTGACTTTCTAATATTAGAATTTGTTTGGGCTGTTGTAACTGAGTTATAACAGTCAGACAAGCAAAGAGAAAAAAATGATCAGGTGGTGTTGGTTATGTTTTCGCATAATCATTATTTGACCTGAATCACTGAACTCATTTAGAGCCCAATCTCTGAGTTAGATTTACATTATTGATTACAGCAGCACTGTGATGTTATAGCAGAAGATCAGCTTTATCAATATAATCTGAAGGATTTCACAAAAGTTGTTCTGATCAAAAAAATAAAGAAAGCTTTCTTTTAGGCACACACAGAGATCAAGAATCAGCGTATGAATCTCAACGATGGTGACAAGCACCATGTTCTGATAAACAGATCAACTCTGAACATTAGAAAACAAGCTACTAAAAAGTCACATAACAACAGCAAAATATAAATAGTGATAATAAAGAAAATTACTAATAAAATTCAGCTCATAATTTATTCATGCAGCAGTGCATGATGGGAGCCGTGGATGAGTTTTGATTGGTGGCACCCAGAATGCACTGCAACATGCTTTATTATTCTCACCACTGTTGAGATTCACAGACTGATTATTGATCTATGTGTGTCTAAAGAACATCTTTTGATAAAACCTTTGAATTATTTAAAAAAAAACAAAAAACTGGATCTTGTGTTGTAGAATCACAGTGCCGCTGTAGTCTATAGGGATGGGCGATAACAATCAGTTTTTTTCTGATCCGATACCAAGTATTTTTAAGACAAGTATTGACGTTATCGATACCAATACCTATACTCCAATTAAATATTTTCATGTGAGTGATTTTATATTGTTTTTTGATAGTCATCATTATTAATATTAAATAAACTGCAATTGACATGATTCTTTTTTTACATACTGAACATTATTAATTAAATGAACAAAGATATCACTGTAGGCTAAAAACAAAATATAACAAATATAACAAAAAAAAATTGTAACATGTCTCACAAACTTTTTCTCAATAATTGTCACATTTCTAAATTTCTTCTCTTTAGCCTATAGGTTTTTGAGATGAAACAAAGTGAATGTTGACTTTCTCCTCTTCAGCCTGTTTTTCTTTGACTGATCAAAATCTCTTGCTTTTGAAAAAAGTGTGGAGTATTGTTTTTTGACAAACATCACACAAAGCTTCGTCATTCTTAACTGGAGTGTAATAACTCCAGATAACTTCTTTTTCTTTCAGTCATGACTGCAGCCACGCACTCGACTCCCTTTAAAATCCTGTGCTGTGCGTGTTTGCTTGTCTTTGACAGAGTGAGCGAACACTGTCTCGACAAGCGGAGGTACAGCGGAAGAAGATCTAGTTCCCATTGCCGTTTCTATTTAAGTAAATTGTAAATAATATACGGCGTACTACTATTATTAAAATATCCCAAAATCACAAAAAAAAAAACATATAGGATCAATACTTCCATTTGAGAATCGATCTTTTTGATACCACCCCAGTATCGAAAGTATTGATACTTTAGGATCGATCCGCCCACCCCTAGTAATCAATAATGTAAATGTAACTCAGAGATTGGGCTCTAAATGAGTTCAGTGATTCAGGTCAAATAATGATTATGTGAAAATATAACCAACACCACCTGATCACCTTTTAACTTTGCTTGTCTGGTTGGTTTTAATGCAGTTAAAATAAATTCTAACATTAGAAAGTCAAGGGTCAAGAGCCCAACTAAAACAAACCATGACCTCTGTGATGGTGTCTTAAAAATTGTGATTTTCTCCTTTGGTGATTCTGCTTGTTATCATCAGGTGTCTTCAATAATGGTCAATCATCACTCAATTAATCACTTAATTATTTCATTAACTTTAACACTGCTTCAGTGGGTGGAAAAAAAATATGGCAGGACTTTTACTTTCTGAGCCCTGGACTTTCCACCTCTGTGCGATACCTCCGCGGTGGATCCACCACGGAGTCCTTTTGCTGTGTGGGCTCTGACACTGGAGAATGAGCTCTTGAAGCTCTGCCCTCTTAAGCCGGGAGAAGCAGCTCATTAGCATTTAACCGGCCACACACTAAAACAGTGCATTTTTGCTCATGAAAACTTCACATTTTGTAAGCTAAAACTTCAATATACACTTTGTAGACATCAGAGACTTATTTTAAATCTTGTAAAAAGTTAATGAGATGATTATCATCAATAAGTAACCAACATCATCAACACAGGGGATTTTACGGTTTCCCTCTAAACTACACAGTAAATATCAGCTCTCACCCATGCCAAATGACTGGACCATTTGTGTTATGCTGGATTTGTGTTAAGATTTGTGTTGTGACCATTTGTGTTAAGTGCATTGTATACTGTGGCCACTTTAAATTATTGAACCATTGTTGTTACCAATGACCAATAGTCTCTGAACTGAATATCAGAGTGAGGGTCCGCTGACCTGGTTGGGTTTGATAGGAAACCTGTTGTGTCTGGTCTGTAATGTTGGTCTGGACCGTTGGCTGAGGAGTGAGCTGTCCTTTATCCATTATCAACAATCTGTGAATGAAAAAAACATAAGTGATTCAATGGTGTTCTACAATCCCAGCCAACAAATTGTTGTTCTAAGAACATTTTCCAAACATTCTGTTTTGGTTATGGAAACAACAAATTGTCCATTTTTCTGAATTTTAGAGAAACATTTTGTAAATAGTTAGTATGAAACATTCTTTCAATCATTCAAACACCTGCTGTGAACAAGCACTGAAAGAAAGAAATAAGAACACAAACTACAACTTTCACAAACTAAGCCACAGCATTAGATGAACTGAATAACTAACACTGTATAACTAACACTGTTATCAACTTCCTACTCACATGTTTTCATTTTATTAGAAAATCTAGCTTTCACATGGTCAGCAACAAAATACTCAACTACATTATTAACAAATTAACACAACTTACAAGAGAATCAGATCACTTCCTAATGATGCCACTCTTAACTAACAGTCAACATTATATCATGAATCCTTCTGACAATAATACTACAGCCAAAGAAAAACTGATGAAACTATCAAAAATCCAACTAAAGGCAAATACTGACCACCACAATGGTGACTTAAAATGCTTGAGTCTGCATATATTAAATTGAACAAGGATGAATTTAGCTCCAATCCTAGTCAAACACACCTGACCAAGCTGATCAACTCCTTCAGGATTATTGCTTCTGAACATACACCCTTAGACATCAACACTTATCATAGAGTCCTCAACAGTGGTGATAATTTATACATACCGCAGAGCATGCTGGGATTTTTGTATAATGACGAAACCCAGGATGCATTTCAGCATGAAACTTTTAGTTCCCTTTCAGTCGGTCACTTTGACGTTACGGCAGAGACTGACTCGCCCGAGAGCCCAATCACCTTCGAGTGTTAACAAAACGAGCCAATGATACGAGAAGTATCTTGGTCTGCAGAATTTGCATGCACAAGCTCCGCCCCACACTGTGGGTATATAAGGAGCAGCGCGAGCAACACGCATTCAAGCTTTCGCTTCGGAGCCGAGCGCATCGTGCCTTCACCGGAGTGTTATCAGCAAGTCTCTGCAGTACTGGTGTGACGGCGCATCTCAGCGGATTCCAGTGTTCCTGCCTTGCCTGTTTCCCCTGAGCGCTTCAGTACTAAAAGAGTCATTTCTGAAAGAGCTAACGGGTTTCCAGGTCGCGTCTTTTTTAAGATGTCGTACCGCCCGTGTGTTTCTGGGTGCGGTCGGTATATGGCGCCTCTTGACAGCCATGATTGCTGTCTCACGTGCTTGGGCTTCCAGCACGCTGAAGCAGCGTTCGTGGAAGGTTCATGTTCTCATTGTGTGGAACATGACTATCAAGATGCTTAGATCTAGACTCAATTACCTTAAACAATATCGAGTCCCCTCTGCCACACCCCGATCTTCGGCTGGTGGCCAGGGTGATCTGAGGGTTACGGTCTGGAACAACCTGACGAGCCAGCCTCCTTGGGCCACGCCCCCCTCTCAAGCATCTCAGCCGGTGGAGCTTCCGGATGGGCCTGCTGCCTCCCCTTCTGGGGGACCCAGCGTCTCATTCGGGGCTCCGGAGGATGATCGTATGTCGATCGCTGCATCACAAGGCAGGTTTGAGTCCTCGGGAGATGAAGACTCGGCTGCGGTGCCTCCCCCTGGGAGAGCAGCGTTGTCCGAGTCAGATCCCGAGCTGACGGCCATGCTTGCCCTGGCAGCCGAGAGCATAGGGTTGGAGTGGAATCCTCCACCCAGGTTGGATGATTGGTTCCCAGGGGCTGCACACTCTGGTGAACGCCAGGGTCCCCCTCCGGTTCCTTTCTTCACGGAAGTGCATGAGGAGGTCACCAGTTCATGGAGGGCACCATTAACTGCTCGAAACCGTTCTGGCGTCTACTCCGCCTTCACCTCCCTCGATGCCGGAGCGGCTAAAGGGTATGCTGGGGTAGCCCCTGTGGAGCAATTGTGTCCTCCGAGCGCTTCCACTTGGCATGGTGATCCTAAGCTCCCGTCCAAGGCCTGTAAGTTCTCGCCCACACTTGTGGCCAAGGCTTACAGATCTGCGGGTCAGGCTGCTTCCGCCCTGCACGCCATGGCCACCTTGCAGGTTTACCAGGATAAGGTGCTCAAAGGCTTGCACGAGGCGGGTGCTGACCAAGCAGCCCTCCAGGAGGCCCGCACGGCCGCCGACCTTGCCCTTTGGGCGACTAAGGTTACGGCGCGCTCAATTGGTCAGGTGATGTCCACTTTGGTGGTCCAAGAGCGCCACCTATGGCGGAACCTGGCAGACATAAGGGAGTCGGACCGGACTCAGCTCCTTAACTCCCCTGTCTCTCAGGCCGGCCTTCTCGACGCGGTCGAGGTTGCTGCCCAGCAATTCTCGGCTGCCCAGAGACAGTCTGAGGCAATCAGCCATATCCTGCCCCGGCGGCCCGCTGCTGCTCCTACACCGCCGGATGCCTCCGCTACGGGGTGGTGTGCCATGTGCAATGGTCATGCTGCGTCAGGCTCCTGGATAGGACCCCAACTTCAGTGGCATGTCAATTGCCTTGAGTTGCTGGCAGTACACCTTTCTCTGCACCGCTTCAAGGCCCTGCTGAGAGGCAAGCATGTACTGGTCCGTACAGACAATATGACGACAGTACGTACATCAACCGTCAGGGAGGTCTACGCTCTCGCTGTATGTCGCAACTCGCTCACCATCTCCTTTTATGGAGTCAGAAGCATCTGAAGTCGCTTTGTGCCATTCACATCCCGGGCAGCCGACAAGCTCTCACGACAGCAGTCCAGTCCTGGGGAATGGAGACTCCATCCCCTGTCAGTCCAGTTGATTTGGGAACGATTCGGAGATGCTCAGGTGGACCTGTTTGCCTCTCCAGACAACGCCCACTGTCAGTTGTTTTATTCCCTGACCGAGGGCACTCTCGGCACGGATGCACTGGCACACAGCTGGCCGCGGGGTCTACGCAAGTATGCGTTTCCCCCAGTGAGCCTCCTTGCACAGACTCATTGCAAGATCAGGGAGGACGAGGAGAAGGTCGTGTTGGCCGCACACTCTGGCACCCGCGTCCAGACCTGTGGAGACTACATGTGTGGCCCCTGGACGGGATGTGGTGGGGTTAGGTACCCTGCGGTGGTAGCTACCATCACTTCGGCCTGAGCCTCGTCTACTAGACAGGCTTATGCGCTGAAGTGGAACCTCTTCGTCACCTGGTGCTCTTTCAGGAAAGAGAACCCCTGGACATGTCCAGTCGGGTCAGTGCTTTCCTTTCTTCAAGAAGGGCTGGATCGAAGGCTGTCTCCGTCCACCCTAAAGGTCTATGTGGCCGCTATTGCCGCCCATCATGACCTTGTTGAAGGTAGGTTTCTTGGGAAGCATGACCTGGTTGTTAGGTTCCTGAGGGGGGCCAGGAGGCTCTTTCTTCCTCGCCCCTCACAGATTCCCTCTTGGGACCTCTCTTTAGTGTCATCTGCACTTCAGAGGGCTCCCTTTGAACCTTTGCTTACGGTTGAGCTAAAGTTTCTATCCCTGAAAACTGCGCTCTTGTTGGCTCTGGTTTCTATCAAGAGGGTTGGGGACCTACAGGCATTCTCGATTGAGGAAACGTGCCTGGAATTCGGGCCGGATTACTCTCACGTTATCTTGAGACCACGGCTCGGATATGTGCCCAAAGTTCCCACCACGCCGTTCAGGGATCAGGTGTTGAACTTGCAAGCATTGCCTTTGGAGGAGGCAGACCCAGCCTTGGCATTACTCTGTCCAGTACGTGCTCTCCGCACTTACGTAGACAGAACTCAATGTTTCAGAACTTCAGACCAGCTCTTTGTCTGTTACGGAGGCCAGCAGAAGGGGAGTGCTGTCTCCAAGCAGAGGTTAGCCCACTGGCTAGTGGATGCTATTGTCTTAACCTACCAGGCTCAAGACTTGCCATGCCCCCTAAGGGTGAGAGCTCACTCAACCAGGAGTGTAGCCTCCTCTTGGGCGTTAGCGCGTGGCGCCTCGCTGACAGATATTTGTAGTGCTGTGGGCTGGGCGACACCTAACACATTTGCGAGATTTTATAATCTCCGTGTAGAGCCGCTGTCCTCTCGTATACTCGCCCCCTCGGGCCAGTGATTGGACCTGCTCGGTGTCATACGCTTGCTGCGCCATTCCACTCCTTAGACTGGATACGTGCGTTGATTCTCAGTTAGTTCCTGTTCAGAACCCTGAGTCCTCCAGCACTGTTGATGTCTATGCTTGTGCACTGCCCCCCCCGGTCAGTCCCAGTTTAGACTAGGTGCCTATGCTGTGGTTCCATCTAACAACCCTATTTCCACTGTTAGTCTCCTTGGAGCATGTGTCTTCCCCAAGTTTGATGTATAATTCCACCCTGCGGGCTGGTTACTTCAGTTCTACCTTTGTTTCTCTGTAAGACCTCCTCTTGTAGGCAACCTGTTAGCATATTCCCTGGATATGCCACCCAGTGTACTCTGTGTTGTATGATCCTTCTATCGTACGCTCACGGCAAGGTATCTTACTCACACTGTTGCTGGAAGACAGCTTTTGTGGCGTTTTAGTAGGGACCAGGGGCGATTCTAGGATTTTGATTTTAGGGGGGCTCAGCCCCCAATAAGGGTATGATTAAAAAAATATTATTTGACTGACTGTTGCTCATTTGCAGACGTACTCCCGCACGACAAGAAAAAATGTTGTATATCCATCTACAATGAAATATAAATTATTTTAGTTTTTTTAGCTTTTTAGCCTTTATAATCAACAATACGGTTGGATATTCATAAAGTCACCCCATGAAAATTGATGTCATTTTAAGTATTTTAACTAACCAGCTAATATTCATTAAGAATATAGACAAACCATGTATTAATGTAATTGTCTATTGGCAATATGATTAATCTGTTCTATATTTATTTCTATTTATTAAAAATAACAACATGAATTATCAATTTGCCACTTCTATAAATCAAGTACAAATCTAGTATAAATAGTAAATCAAGAAAATCAAAAATCCCTTTACTCTACGCTTACTCTAATTTATGTATCATGACACTCCTCCTGATTCATTATTACTTAATACAAAACTATATTTAATGATACAAAACAAAATAACTCCACATTCTCTCTCTGGGCCATCTAGTGCTTTCAGACAATGATGTGTGTCATTTCTGTGCATGGCTGCATAATGTAATGTCAAAATACATTATAATATGTCTGTAATTGTAAAAAGTAAATTAAAATAAATCATGATCGTTTTCTGAATCTAAAGTATGTTTTCATGGGTGTAAATCACTTCATTTTTGTAGGGATAAAAAACAACTATCACACAAGGGCTGAAGGTGAACGCAGCGAAACGTATTGGTATTGGATGAGAAACCGAGCCGTCCCGTGTGCTCCCAATGCTCCAGTAACATTACATTATGTAAACTGCAATGCATTTATGACAAAGAACTGCACCGATGCAGATGTAATATCATAGCATTAGCAATCTATCAATAAATGCACGCACATACGACACACACCTTGTGCTCTCTGATGTTCGCTCTGCTCGGCGCCCCTGCAGATTGAAATATGCGCTAAATCCAAGCAGACTCAGATAAGGGGAGGAGCCGAAACTTGACGCAGCTTGCCGCCGTTTCAGATGAGTTTTTTTAAAGGGGACTGAAGCGATCAAAAATTTATTAATCAAATATTTTTTTAGGGGGGCTGGGCAGAAGTTTAGGGGGGCTGAAGCCCCCCTAAAAAGAGCCTAGTGACGCCCCTGGTAGGGACCCCATTTCGTCAGTCTCTGACGTAACGTCAAAGTGACCGACTGAAAGGGAACGTCTAGGCTACGTATGTAACCCTCGTTCCCTGAAGGAGGGAAAGGAGACATTACGTCAATGGGGGTGAGACCCCATTTCGTCAGTCTCTGACGTAACGTCTCCGTTCCCTCCTTCAGGGAACGAGGGTTACATATGTAACCTAGACGTTTATTGTCACCATTGTTGAGATACATATGCTGATTCTTGGTTCTTATTTTGTGTCCAAATAAAACAGTAGTTCAAAATTTTATATGTACTGTAAAAGAGTGTTAAATTGCACAGGATAAACACTTTTTGTTCTCATGTTTAGTTTTACAGGCTTGGTAAAGCAAAACTTTTGTATTAATGACAAAATTAATCAAGAAAGGTCACATTAGTGATGGGCAGATCGAGGCTTCGCAAAACACTGAAGCAGTTGAAGCAAATGTGCCGTAATGTGTCGAGGCTTCGAAAAAATCTGTCACCCGTCTCCACGGTGACCCCTAGTGGTCAGAACAGTGTAAGTGCAACAAAACTCAGGCCAAACATGCATTAAAAATACCCTTTTACAAATGTATTGCAAAAGTTTTATTGAAAGTAAAATCTATCAAATGCAATTAACTAATCATCTAATAAGATTAAATATAGATTGTCTGTAAAATATGTGTTCTTTTATCAATTTTCAATGCTTGTTTCTCTGTTCCATGGCTCAAGCTAAATAGATCAATAAGAGATTATTAACTACCATTATTCATTTTAATTATTCTAATGTCTAATAAAAACATCTACAAGTGTATAAAGCCAATAGACACTTGTTCAGTAGTTTTCAGTGAATCTACATGATTCATGGGTTCACTTTATCATCGCCCTCTACTGGTGAACCATTGAAATTTCAAAATGTTTTGAAACGTTTCGAAACAGTGATGATGTAACGAAGCCTTGTTTACTAAAATCACGTGACTTTGGCAGTTTCATACACGCTCCGAATCACTGATTCGAAACAAAAGATTCATGAAGCTTCGGAGCTTCATGAAGTAGTGTTTCGAAATCGGCCATCACTACGTCACATTGATTATCTCATCACTAGAATTACATTCAAGCTATTTTTAGCTATTTTCATAGGATTTAAAAAAAATATATGTTATTTCAGTGATCAAAAATTAGTTTTAAGGAATAAAATGATTTACTACAGGGGGACTTTAATTTCATGCAAGTGGCATTTATGGCATTTATAGGTGACTGGATCAAAAATACTTTCGAAATCAAACAGGTTGGCGCATCCTGAGATGAACAGGAATGGCAATAGATAGCTTTTGCCTCATACCTCTTTGATAAATGTGATAAAGCATGATCACAGTTAATTTCCTGGTGTTAAATTAACACCGCTCTGTGTTCATATGGGAACCACCAGCAGGTGTGAAAGTAATACTGAAGCAAAGTTCAAGTAATTAAGTGATTGATTAAGTGATGATTGTTTGATTATTGAAGACACCTAATGATAATGAGCAGAATTAAAGAAGGAAAGAGAAACACAAAAACTACAACTGACTTCAGCCACAACCTTAGATGAAATCAACTGAAAAGACATTAAATCTCTCTCATTACAAACCAGACTGACTTTATTTGTTGTTTGTCTACATTTATTTTTGAGAATTAACAGGTTTAGATGTTGATATTTTATTATAAATGGTGATCAGTGTTTCATGTATTTGGGCTGTTGTTGGTCTTTGTAACAGTGCTTATACTAAAACACATATTTTCTTGCAAAACAAGCCATAAACAAAAATGATCAGGTGATTTATTTTTCATCATTAAAAAGAAACAGAAGCATTGACTAATTGCATTATTGAGCAAAAGTGCTTATTCATTATTAATAGATTTTCAGCAACAACAAACGTTCAAAAACATTCATCAAAAATAAGCATATGAATCTCAACAATGGTGACATACTTCATGCTGCAATGCATGACCAGATCCCAGCATGCATTGTAGCATGAAGTATGTCACCATTGTGACATACACACATTGTGATAACACAGATACGGACACAGATAAGTCAGAGGAATATGTGTTTGTTGCCATGTCAGAACTACCCTGATTTTGACTTGTAAAAACATCCTTACAGTACATGTAAACTCAGAATTTTTCTGAGAGCTTATACTCATGCCATGTGACCTCTGTACCACCTGACTCAAAGGTGTAGTCAAGACTGATGCTGCGTTCCAATTCGCCTACTTATACTACGCCCTAAAAGTATGTACTCTTTCTGTGAACAAAAAGTACTTACTTTTGAGTGTGTAGTAAAAGAGTAGACAAGCTTTGGGACATACTAACACGTCATACAATCGCGTCTTTTCTCTCTGTCGCATCCTGTTACTGTAAACTGGCCTGTCAATCATCTTACATCCTCCACATTTCATTTAGTTAATTTCCTACCGTATCGGAGAGAAATACAGCACGTTGATCTGCAGTCGCGGGTCTTTCATGTGGAGAACTCTCCTCATATTTATGCATAATGATGCATTTAAAAGTTAATGGCCAATCAGATCTTTATAAAAGTCCACATTGGTATTTGCAGATGAAAAATAACACGGGTAACATTAAATATATATTTTCTATCAGGTTAAAATGATTATTAGTCACTCAAATCTCTCAGCGTCGATTGCGCGTATCCGCCATGTTTTGTAGTTTTTTAACACTTTTTACTCGTGTTTGTAGTTCTGAACTGAATCCTCGTCCAATGCGCAATGGGTTGTGGGCAATATTAGCCTTTATAGTGTGCACGGATCCACACTTCGAAAATCTACCGGAAATAGTAGACCATCCGGGGACTTTTGGCATACTCTTTTCAACATACTATGCTTTGGGACACACTTATTTTAATCTCACATACTATTTAGGATGGATAGTATGGACATTGGAACGCAGGGAGAGACCAAGACCATTCAAGGGAAGTTAATGAGATAATTAAGTAAATAATCAAACACTAGTGATGAACACCTGCTGTTAACAAGCAGAATCATTGAAGGAAAGAGGAAAACAACAACAAAATAAAACACCTGTGCTACTTCTGAACATGAAGACCATTTGCAATGGTCTCTTTGTCAAATCCAGTCAAAAAACATCACTTACTCATCAGTGCTTGTGTTTTGGGACAACACTTGTGTTAATTTTGATACATTCACTGTGTCAAAAAGGATTTGCTAAAAACTGACTCAAATTGGTTAAATTCTTACACATCAGTGTGTGAGTTTAGGGATAACACTTGTTAATTTTGACACATTCATTGTGTTAATGATTTTAACACCACAGTAAAATCCCCAGTGTTAAATTAACACCCAAAGTGTTCATATGACTCCATCTTGCCGGGTGTAAAAAGTAACACTGAAGCAGTGTTAAAGTTAATGAGATAATTGATTGATGATTGATTGATGATTGACAATTAGTGGAGACACCTGATGATAATAAGCAGAATCACTGAAGGAAAGAGAGAAAAAAGGTGTTAATTAATATTTTATGAATGTTTCATTTCAAGACACCATGAAAGAGGTCAGCGTTTGCTTTAGTTGGGCTCTTGACTCCTTACCTTTTATTATAAATTTTACTCTGGCTGCTCCAGCTTTGTGTTTGTAAAGTATGTTTGTTATAGTCAGAGAAAATAGGATCTGGTCACAATATAATTTGATGATGATCTAATCATCATGTGATGGCCTGATGTCATTTAGAGTCTAAATCTCTGACTGTGTGTTTGATGTGTAGCTTTAGTATTAATGATTATAGTACTGTGATTTTACAGCTTGAGATCCAACAATAGTATGACTTTATTTTTCCTTTTTTTTTTTTTTTTTATAATAATACATTATGTACTGAAGCTTCAGTTTTTAAACACACACAGACATCAAGAGTCAGCATCTGATTCTCAAGAACGGTGACGATAAATAAATACAAAATACTGACAAACAGATCAACTCTGAACATCACAAAACAAGCTACTGTCACAACAAAACAACAGAAAAATAAAAGCAAACATGAACAATCTACGAAAATTACAGGACAGTTCAGCTGCATAATGTATTCATGCAGCAATGCATGATGGGAGCCATGGATGAGTTTTGATTGGTGGTTCCCATCATGCATTGCAACATGAAGCGCTTTGTTTGATTGTCACCATTGTTGAGGGTCATATGCTGATTCTTGATGTCTGTGTGTGTTTAAAAAAAAACCCTTCAGATTATAAAAGCTCTGCTGGATCTCAACAGAGATTTACTATAAAGAAAATTATAACATCTGTATCACCAGTTAATACTGGATGTCACCAATGAATCTGGCCATTTCACAATGAAAAAACACAACAATTATGACTGTGCTTCTCAACACATTGCAAACCTAAATTGATCAACTGCACTTTTGGGAAACACAGCTCAGATCAAAGCTTCTCTGGCCATATCAAATGTGCTCTACAAACACAAAGTTGGAGCAGCTAAAGATAAATTAATGTTAATAAATAGAGTCAAGAGCCCAGCTAAAGGAAATGCTTTTCACCATCATGGTGAGTTCAAACTAAACTTTCATTAAAACATTAACATCTAAACATCTGTTCATTCTCAGTAAGAACTTTTGTTGATGTATGACAGAAATCAAATCAATCTGGTTAATAATAAGTGTAATAATGTTTAATGGCTGGAAGTCAGTTGTAGATATTGTGTCTCTCTCTTTTTCTCTTGTTGTTTCTTCAATGATTCTGCTTATTATCATCAGGTGTCTCCACTAATTGTCAATCATCACTCAATCATCAATCAATTATCTCATTAACTTTAACACTGCTTCAGTGTTACTTTTCAACACCCGGCAAGATGGAGTTATATGTTCACTTTGGGTGTTTATATAACACTGGGGATTTTGCTGCAGAGGTGGAGATTCCAGGGGTCAGAAAGTAAAAGTCCTGCCATATTTTTTATTCCACCCACTGAAGCATTAATGAGATAAATAAGTGATTAATTGAGAGATGATTGAGCATTATTGAAGACACCTGATGATAACAAGCAGAATCACCAAAGGAGAAAATCACAATTTTTAAGTCACCATCATCGAGGTCAGGGTTTGTTTTAGTTGAGCTCTTGATCCTTGACTTTTTAATACTAGATTTTTTTTGGGCAGTTATAACTGCATTAAAACCAAACAGACAAGCAAAGTCAAAAGATAATCAGGTGTTGTTGATTATGTTTTTACATAATCATTATTTGATCTGAATCACTGAACTCATTTAGAGCTCAATCTCTGAGTTAGATTTACATTATTGATTACAGCAGAACTGTGATTCTACAGCACAAGATCAGCTTTTACAATCCTTTTTTTTAAGAGTTCTGATTTAAAAAAAAAAAAAGCAGAGCTCATTTAAACACACAAACATCAATAATCATCCTGTGAATCTCAACAGTGGTGACCATCATAAAGCATGTTGCAGTGCATTCTGGGAGCCACCAATCAAAATTCATCCATGGCTCCCATCATGCATTGCTGTATGAATAAATTATGAGCTAAATTGTCTTAGTAATTTCCTTTATTCTCACTATTAAAATGTTGCTGTTTTTCTGTGACTTTTTAGTAGCTTGTTTTCTAATGTTCAGAGTTGATCTGTTGATCAGAATATGTTGCTTGTCACCGTTGTTGAGATTCACAGGCTGATACTTGATGTCTGTGTGTGCCTAAAATAATTTTTTTTTTTTTTTTGTGATAAGGACAACTTTTGTTTAAAAAAAATTCTGTTTCGTATAAGCTGATCTTCTGCAGAATCACAGTGCTGCTGTAATCAATAATGTAAAACTAACTCAGAGATTGGGCTCTAAATGAGTTCAGTGATTCAGATCAAATTATGTTTATGTAAAAACTTAACCAACAACACCTGATCATCTTTTAACTTTGCTTGTCTGTTTGGTTTTAATGCATTTGAAACTGCCCAAACACAATTTAACATTAAAAAGTCAAGGGTCAAGAGCTCAACTAAAACAAACCCGTACCTCGATGATGGTAACTTAAAAATTGTGATTTTCTCCTTTGGTGATTCTGCTTGTTATCATCAGGTGTCTTCAATAATGCTCAATCATCTCTCAATTTATCACCTAATTATCTCATTAATGCTTCAGTGGGTGGAATAAAAATATGGCAGGACTTTTACTTTCTGACCCCTGGAATCTCCACCTCTGTTTTGCTGTGAGTAAATGTGTAAAGAAGGTGATCTGTTAACAAGCAGAATCACCAAAGGAGAAAATCACAATTATAAGTCACCATCAAGAGTTGAGCTCTTGACCCTTGACTTTTTTTTAATATTAGATTTTGATTGGGCTGTTGTAACTGAGTTGTAACAGCCAGGCAAGCCAAGATGAAAGATGATCAGGTGGTGTTGTTTTTCTTCTATTTCCTTCAATGATTCTGCTTGTTAACAGCAGGTGTTCATCACTAGTGCTTGATTATTGACTTAATTATCTCATTAACTTCCCTCTTGAATGGTCTTGGTCTCGGTGTCGACTACACCTTTGACCTGACTGCTCTGTCTGTGTAGACTGTATGTAATGCCATCACTTCACTATTCTCTTTTAAGTGTGACAAGTATCCAGTGTTATCATGAGATCTGATTTACTGAAAGAAGAGTCCCTGACCAGCCAGTTTGATGACATTATTTTATCTGTCAGGAGTTCATGTTCCAAGTGACAGATAAGTCAGAGGAATATGTGTTTGGAAAAAGTGAAAGAATCTCAGTTTGTTCATGCCATGTCAGAACTACCCTGATTCATAGTACCTTATAGTACATATACATTTTTTCTGAGAGCATCCACTCATGCCACGTGACCTCTGTACCACCTGACTGCTACAGATTTAGTTTGGCTTTGATAGTGTTGCCATAAAAACGCATAATGCCCAACACTGCATTCCAAATCACCTACATATACTATGCCTTTTGTGAAGATGTCATGCTGTCACCGTTTAAGTTACCCTGTCAATCATCTTGTCACAGTTAACCCCTTAACTGTCACGGTCCCGCTGGCCGGACGCCTCCCAACCAGCACACCCATGTTTAGCATATGGTTTAGCCCAGATTAATGAACACTAGTGTGCACTAGTCTCAGTGTGCACACTACAGGCTGCTAAATGTAACACTGAATCAGTGTTGGAGTTAATGAGATAATTAGATGATAACGAGCAAAATCACAGAGGAACAAGAAGAACTACGACTTCAGCCACAGCCTTAGATGAAATCAACTGAGGGTAAAAGACATTAAATCTCTCAAGATGTCAGCAGAGGATGGTTAAACAACTCCAAAAACAGCTTTACTAGCTTCATTTATTTCCTTTAGTTGTGCTCCTGATCCTTGAATTTTCCAAATAAGTTTTGTTTTTTGGTTTTGGTTTCTTTAACACTGCGTTTAAAAACAAAAAGCCAGAAATGCCAGATGCCAGCTGCTTTTCAATGATATAAGCAACAAAACGTGTTTTGCTTCTTTGATCACATCTGAAACGTCATCACTGATTGTTGTATCGTGTCTCTACAGTTTCTACTGACTTTGTGATACTGCAGTATTTGCTTCAGCAGTATGACAGTATGATGTTGAAAAATTTGCTGGACAGTAAGTTTCGAACTAAAGCATTATTCAGACACACACTGATATCAAGAATCAGCGTATGAATCTCAGCAATGGTGAAAATCAACAAAACGCTTCATGCTGCAGTGCATTCTGGGTGCACCAATCAAAACTCAACCATGTCTCCCAGCATGCATTGCGGTATGAATTTTGAATTTTTTTAAAAGCTGTTTTGGATATTTTCAGTTGTGTCAGTGTTAATGCATTAATGTTTTCAGCTAAATTAGTTTAGATAAAAGATTTTTTTTCATAATTGAATAGATCCTTGACCTTATTATTATTTTTGCTTTAAATCACTGTACAACAAGCGTTTTAATGTCAAAGCACAACTGTTCTTAATAAAACACTATTGCAGTTGGTATAAAAAAAAAGCCAAGGGTCAAGTGCTCAACTAAAGCAAACGCTTTTCATAATGGTGACTTCAAAAATTGTCAATACAAAAAAATCATCATTAATTAGGCTCTGTTAATTCTTAGAAACAACTTATGCAAGAAATAAAGCCAAACTTGTCTGTAATCTGCTCGGATCTTGAGAAATGTAAATGTTTCAGTGCCTGAAATCAGATCAATTATTATTTGCAGTAGAAATTTATTTAAATGGGAATAAAATTCTCAACCGAAACATGGTTGAAACATTTGAAATAAAATAATTATTTACAATTGATATAAAAGAACAATTTAAATAAAATAATTCTTTATTTGGTTGAATTAATAAAATAAGCCAAATAAGGTTACATGAACATGAAATTTGGTATTGAAAACAACTGAACTGTAAGTTTAAATAACTAAATTTGTCAAGTTGAAAATACTTAATATTCTAAGTAATTAAAAGTCAGTGGAAATTAGTACTTCAAAAAGTTTAGTTGAGTGAACAAAAAACATTTTACAGGGAACGTTTGTTCTGAAAACTTAAAAAAGAAAGTTCACCTTACCTTCATAAAGTTAATCCAACTCAACTTCATAAGTTAAATTTGGCAAGTTGAACATACTTAATATTCTACGTAAATACAACTTAACTGAGTCAGTGCAAAAAAGATAACTCAAAAAGTTAAGTTTAGTGAATGAATTTTTAGTAGAAAAAAATAATGTTTACAGTGTGCATTACAATGTGCCCCGCTTTTAGAACTATCCCATTCTATACAGTTACTGATATAATTGGCATAATTAACTTTTATGAATTTCTGTTGATAAACCATGGAGGGAACAAAAGGTGCATAAAGACTGAGAGGAAGAACCTGAACATTTAGAAAATATTATTTCATGAAATTTACAGCATTTGTACTGGCTTGTCTATTTATCTTGTGTTCTGTGACAGGTGTGTGTGGAGGGAGGGGAGTGTTTGTTCAGCTCTGTGTTTTCCTGAATGTCTGAATGTGTTTCTTCATCTGTTTGCCTGTATTGTTTGGACCAATGCTGTATAGCTGTGTTTTGCAGTGTGTTCAGTATCAAACTCCAAAATTATTTAATTTTGATTTTCTAAAGAAAAAAGTATGCACTGTTATAATGAAACAAAGCCACATATTTGTACCAGACATGTGAAATTAATGCGCAAAAAAAGAAATACTCTGAACCCTAAGTAGATTTACACAAACTGAGAAAGTTAAAAAGCATTAGGTTGTCTCCCGCTCTCCCCTAAACCATCCAGATACTTTTGGGATACTAATTTCAACACACTACGTTTTGGGAAACACTAATTCTAATTTCGATTACTAATTAGAATTAATAATATGTGAAATGGAATAAAGCTCAAGTAGAATGAGTAGAATGTCACACGTTGTTATCTTGTAATTATGGTAATTATGACATTGTTTGATTGAACATAGCATTTTTGTCAAAATTTCAAATTTGAACATTCTAAAAGTGAGAAGGTTTTAACAATTGCAAAGGCAACACTTACTAACATGCATTAAACACTGCAACAATCTAATGGACAAATGGAAATTAATAGAAAGTGTGCTATGGTGACCATTATAGGCCACTTTTGACATTGACATTTAACTGATCTGTTAAGTTAAGTTCAGCTTTCTTAATATTGAACAAAGGTCAAAATTCGTACATCAGGTTTTAATATTACTATTATATTTATCTCTGGATTTCATATAAAAACCTGTATCCAAACATCACAAAGTGGCTGTGGAAGCACATAATCCAAAGTAAAGAATGTGATCTTTTTTCAATCTAAAACACCTTGACACATACCTGTGTGTTTGTGCAGTCGATGGAGAGCTGTGGAAATTCTGATGCTCTTCTCTATAAAGACACTTGGACAGATAGAGAGACTATCAGAATAGGCACTGATATGGCAGAAATAAGGGGTGGAGCTAAAAGCTGATGCACAATCAGAAGTTCTGCATGATATATAAGCTGCATGTTATTTCCTGATTGAATGATCAGAGTGAAAATGTTGACAAAACACCTGCATATCCCCTTACGGAGTTTATGTCGGGGTTTTTTTTTTTTTTTTTTTGAGGTTACCATTATGCTGAAGTGTAGACCTTGTGGTTAGGCTCTAGGTGGCTACAAATTTATATTTAAAACAAATTTATATTGTTCTCAAAGATCATTAACTGTGCTCAAGCCACTGATGAGAAGTTATTTTTCTGATCGTTATTTGCATGCTATAAATGTTACTTAACATATGAAAAAGTGTAATTTTAGATTAGTTTTTATAGAAATATAATTAAGTTAGTTTGAGGGCCAGCACAAAATTTACACAGTCTACATTATGGTCATCATCAGCTTTTCCCCTCTCAATGGTCATGAAACATGTATGTCTGTGTACAAAAGCTACTCAAAACCTAAGCACAAGCGCACATCTTCACCATGATGGTAACAAAAAAAAAAAAAAAAAAGCATTGGTTGGATCAACAAGAATGAATTATGTTCAGGAAACATACACAGAATACATCAAATGAAACTGGTGTGATCTCATTCAATTAGGATGAATTTCACTCATTAGTACAATTAACCTAGCTTAAGTTCAAATAAATCAGTTCAACTGTGTGGTAATAGGTGTCATAATTGAATTAAGTTAGACCAACAAATTATTTTTTTGAGTGTAGAGGAAAATGAAAAATGTAGTACTTAGTTACAAATTTAGTTACTGTGGACTACCTATTAGTTATAACAAAAACACACAAGACAACTTACACTCGGTGGACGCATACTGCTGAATGTCCCGCGACGGGTCTCAAAAATGGTGACATGCTTCATGCCGCACTGCATTCTGGGTGCATCATACAAAACTCATCCATGGCCCCCAGAATGCATTGTAGCATTAATCATGTCACCATTCTTGAGGTTCTGATTCTTGATGTCTGTGTATAAGTAAATCTTGCAACAGTTCAAAGAGCTTAATGTGTGGTGTGTTTTAAATCTCATTCATATATTCTGTTTAAAGCTGTGTTGTTGGATCTTTTTTAGAATCACAATGAAACAGTTAGTAAGGCATTATTCATATTAAACAACATGATTAGGAATCTCTCTAAAATCCCCCACCCAAACTATAACCATATTTTAAAAATTCATAAATGTTTAATAGAAAGATTCACATTTTACATTTGAAATGAATGATCAAACATTATTTGCAAGGCAATTTTATTGATACAGCACATTTCATACACAATGGTAATCCAATGCTTTACATCAAAAGGAATTTTAAAAAAACTAAAGATAATCACAACAAATATATATATATATTTATATATATGATTTTCGAAATTGTCTTATAAAGTCATAATACATACATTGTTTTTGAATTACCGTAAAGCATTTTGTCACTCTTGCGTGAACGTGAACATGAGGCAAGATTGTTTCGGGTCGGTGCAGCTCAACTTGCAAGTGCTGTATTCTGGCGTAGACGTGCCAGAGGGGGTTAGTGCTCGCCTCAAACACACCACTACAAGTTAATTAACCATCGTAAGGACTTAGAAAACTATTTAAGAAGGTAAAAAAAGTTACTTAGTTCTGCTTTAAAGTTGTAAAAAACCTACAAGTTTGCAGACAACAGAGTTTGCAGATCACCGTCATTGTGATGTGTGTGGAATGTCTAAAAGGACTCCATATACTTAAGTTGAATAGCTCTTGAAATTTATGACATTACATTTTCTCAAAGCTATATGCAGCTCTGCCACTAGAGGGAGAAAGATGCTGAATGAATTCTCTTAAAAACACATTTTGAAAGCATTACGGTGTTTGAGCTCACTCAGGTCACTTTCAAAACCAAGCAGCTTTCTGAGAAATTTGGACAGTGAAAATGTGACTGCACATTTAGTGTGCTTCCACGATTAAACATTAGATGGCATACTAGCTTCTAAATAGTAGCAACATTACCTGTCCTCACTGCCTGGATGAATATATCAGTGTTGGAATATATCATTGTACTTCACGTGCAATAGATCTGTCAGGACCACTATCTTCAAATATGATTGATAATTGATTAGAGTTTGTATTGGTGGTGGTTCTGTTCTGGGCAAGAACTCCCTGTGCATCCATGCAGCCTGTATGGATTAGAGCAGGGAGAACAGCAATAACCCCCCTTAGGGTAAATAGAACAAAACCAACATAAATGTGCAGACAGGCCTATCATTAATGTCCAGGGGCGCCGTTGGCATATAAATGTATAATGTATAATGTATATATATATATATATATATATATATATATATATATATATATATATATATATATATATATATACATTATGTATATATACATTATATATATATCCATATGTATATATAGCTTACGTCAATGTTTCTTAAATGGTGGGTTGCAAGACCATGCACTTTTCAATCATGCGCAAATAGAGCGCGCTGTATATATTACTCACTATAAATGCAACGTCGTAGTTCTGTCGTCTATTAAGTCATGCAATAACCAAACAAGTCTATTAAAGCTGCATTAAAACTGCATGCATGTAGGCCTATATATGCGTCACATGTCTCTGGACTAAAATATTCTGCTATGTGAGATCTCAATATAAGGCACAAGCTTATATGTAATTTTTTAATGCATAAATAAATGTGAGAACTGTGCATTTGTATTAGAAGATGCTAATTTTGCGTTAATTTATAAAGTACAAATAAAAATGTATCACATTTAAATGCGTAATTAATTTTACGTCCTGGCATTTATGTGCTGTTGACTTCCACATCAGCAAATGGGAATTCAAAAGAGAACACATTTTTTTTCTTTGTAGACCTACTGAGTTTAATTTTAAGTATGATAGAACTGTTGCAATTATTTATTTTGACAATACAGAAAGTTAAACATTTAGTGTTTACTTTTTTGTTTACTTTCTGAAACTGACAAACTCAGAATTGTTGAAGAGTTCATTGATTATACATCATACATTGAATAATCTTTGAACTACAGTATGTAGGTATCTGCATGTCTCATCCATGGAGATGCAACAATGAAGAACAAGCTATTGGGGGTTTTGAGAACCAGAACTGACTGAACAAGTTGAAATTTATCTATAGTATGAGCCCCTTTATATGCCTGCAAGTGGGGAATGATTAAAAAAAAGAAGAAGAAGAAGAAGAAGAAAAGGGTCAAATTCACTCAGCATTCCATGATCTCGATTACAATTAAGTAGGCTAAAACTAACTGTATTCAGTTGTGTTGTAGGCGCAGTCCAGTAGCTACTTTATAATCAGACTAATTTTTATGTTGAAATAATGAAGATTTCTGTGCCACCCCAGACTGGTTGCTGGCCCCTGCCTGGCCACCCCTATGAAAAAATCCTGGCTCCGCCACTGCTGTTATGTCGCGGCTGTGAACAGGAAATACGCTCTCGAACGGAGAAACACGCAATTTCCAAACCATCGATCAAAGCATGCTAACGTTTTAGGACAGGTCGATGGTATATAAATCATTCCCTGTAGCAAATTAGCTCAAAATAAATATGAATAATTAATCATAACTAGTTATAATTAATTATTAATATTTTAATCAGTCAATAAAATTAACTTAATGTAATAAAATTAATATTACAATCAATTAACCTGTTGTTCAATGAACACACAGTGTTAATTGTTTATTAACTAAGAAATGTTCATTTCCAGGTTATAGGAAATAACAATCTTATTCTACTAAAAGCCTGTAGTCAGGACCGACATGAATAGGGACTCCAGTACATGAGCGCAAAACACGGACAACCTTACGTGTGACATGAACAAGACTTTATTAACTAGACTAAACACTTAAACTACTCTAACATTCACACACATACATGCATACAGTTTACCAAGAGAGAGAGAGAAAGCAGAGTACAGGAAGCAAGAAGTTACAGCATTGTTGGACATTCAGCAGATCAACAGCCTTGAGCAAACCATCAGTTTAGTTTTAACAGGCCCTTCTTTAAAAGGGGTAAGGATACTCAATGTATCCGATAATGAGACTAAGTTTGATACTTGCATGTCTCTCCAAGTTGAATTAAAACTGTCCTGATGCAATTTGTGGAGGCTCCTGTTGAATCTTTGCTGATATTTTCTTGACGAAAGAGAACCGGCTGGATTCAGAGGATCTTTGGTGAATGGAAGGTCTAGGCCGAGGCCTGGCACAAGCTTGGGGTTCCTTAGAAGCTTCTAGCTTCTTAAAGCATCATCTTGACGTCAGCATTCATCAGTAAAAGAGAAGAAGAGGAGGAAGAGCAGGAAGAGAAGAGGTTTTATCTTGTGATCCATGAATATAAGGGGTGGAGACATCACACCCTCTTAAGGTGTCTGAGCCAATAAGGAGTTGCCCCCTCGGAGGGAAGTTTTACGAGTCTTTGTTCTGTAGCAAGATATTAGCATAAGACACTGGATTGGATGTTTGAGAGAAGAACCCTCTAGATTCTTATAATACTAATGTGTCACAGAGTTAGTAACATGTAACATAAATTACCAAATAGGAAATGAAAGTTGGAGTCCGTAGATACCAAGCATGCTGCCAATGTGATCTCAGTTAACTATACATTTGCAACTATGGAACATTAATACCAAAATAGTTCAAAAGAGAGAATTAATACATAGAATAAAGCCTATAAAAGGAAAGTCATGAGATGGGAAACTTGGATACATGTTTATACATTTCCCAAGTGGTTATATAGAGAATACGTAGGATTAAGAGAGTTTATTTGTCCTTCTCAGGAAGGATGAGTCACTAGTCTCTACAGCATTCTTATGGATCATAAAAGTACCATATAACTGTAACAGGACACCTAGTTGTGCCTGTGTGCTAGCTACACTTGGGATGTTGGTTGCAGTTTTAGGGGGATGAGTTCAGAGAACTTTGATAGTGAGAGTGAGTTTATGGGTAATTCATTAAATACCATGAATAATTGTGTGGCTGATTGGTCCAGACGCTACATCCCCCCCTTTCGATCGTTGTTGTTCTTTCTATGGACAACAGCGAACGACGTTGAAGGTGTAGAGAGATCAGACACACCACTGGCACACAAGGCTGGAAGGCTGTGATGGGCTCTGGTTGTATGTGTCTCCTGGAGTGGTGGTCGTTCCATTGCGGTTGATGTAGACAGTAGACAAGCTCAGGTCTCTGAGCTGGTGTTGTGTGAGTGGTCAGAAGCTTGTACTGCTGAGTACTCCTCAGGTAAGAACTGTTCAAGGAGCTATCTTACTAGCGTTAGAAGCTCCTGCAGGTCCGATGCAGGCGTGTCCAGTCGTCCTTGTGCTGCCTGCTGTTGGAGATCCTGCTGTGTCTGCAGGAAGAGGATGAGGAGGTGGTTGCTGCCTGCTGTTGGAGGTCCTGCGGGGTCTGCAGGATGAGGATGCTCCCATCCATGGCTTCTTCCTGTGGTAGGTCTGGTACCTGGGTCTGTCTGAATTAATCCTTCTCCTTCTGAAGCTGCAGAGGATTTCAGGAAATTGTCTGATAAGGTGTCAAGCAGAAGGCTTTGGCTCCCCCTCTGTACCTCTGTGCTTGGCTGGGGGAGGTTCTTCTGCTGACTCCATGTGGTGAAGTGAGATGTTTCTCCTGCAGTGGTTCTGTTTGCTGCAGGTAAGAGAGTCTCAGTTCTCTTTTCTTCTGTGTCTCTATTCTGTCAGGGTCCTTGTGTCTGTCCCGAGCCTCCATCTCTAGCTGGTCTATGTGGCTTTTAGCATGCATCAGCTCCTAGTGAGTCTCTGTGATCTGGAGTTTGAGGTTGTTCACCTCCTGTTTCAAAACAGTGAGGATGTGGGCCAGGAAGAAGTTGACTTCAGTCAGATCATTGTGACCATACCTCTGGTTTGAGTCATCTGCCTTTACTTCTCTTCCATCTTTGTCCAGTTGCTTTTGGCTCTGGTGCTGTAATTGATCAGCAGCACTGGTTAGGAGGGTGTTCCTCACGACACCTAGCCAGTCCTTTTGGTCTGCCATCTGGGCAGTTAGGCTGAGCATCTGCAACATTTAGGCACGCTTGTGGTGAGAGTAAGGGCAAGAGACTACTGCAAGATCAAACAGAATTTAGGGCTAAAGGCACAGTGAGCAGCCAGGTGTATAAAATACAGCTAGGTTTAACAAATGACTTAAGATGGTTCTTGTGGTCAAATTATTTCTTAGTATTTCTTACTGATGGCTCACGACAGGCTTGACCTCTGAACAAATAGGAAAGAAAAAGGGAGAGGAAGAAGAGAGCTTTCCTATTAGATTCTGCTTATTAGTGGTGCTCAAAATTATGCCCTAGTAATTGTTCAGATTACTTTTGTAGCTGGTTCATAAAATTGAAGCAACTGTTGTAAATAAACAAAATCAAGAAGGAGAGTATGTCTAGTTGCTTGTGGTTATATTGGGAAATTAAACCACAGAAGGAAAAAAGGAAGATGTAAGTAAATCACAAAGATGAAAGAAATAATACTAGTAAAAATTAATAGCTGACTGCTATTATAATTAAAATCAATAAAAAGATTTAAAGAAGTGACTAAAACAGCAGAATGGGTTTAGATCAGTTCACACTGCATACACACAAGCTGTAGTTAAAGGCTTCACATAAATGATGCTAACCACTAACTGTAGAAGCTATTATTTAGCTTAGCCTGAGGTGCAGGGCTGCTAGGTGAGGTTAGCTTAGCCACCTAGCCTGGTTTGTTTACAATATGGCATCACAGGGTGATGAGTTAGCACTTCCTGTGACAAGTCGTTGTCATGGGAACCAATGCACATCTGAGCAATTCAAACAGTTTATTGAGACTGTCTGCTCATTTCAAACAAGTTACGTATAGAGTTAAAATGTGACGCTTATACTTTCAGATTTTCAAAAACTTGATTTTACATTCAGTAAAATGCAAATATGTTTTGCCATTTGCAAATTTTACTCATGTAAACTCTTCTCTCTACTTTAAACAACGTCTTGTACTTGTTTAAAGGGTAATTACACAGTTTGCTGTAAGTCAAAGCTTGTTTAAGCATGTATAGTTAAGTCCGTCTTGTGCATGAATACTGATGTTCCTTTCAGCGAGTGAAACACAGTTTTGGTCAAAAGGTAGCTATGCTTGTAGGTGCAGGCAAAGTTTAGATGAATGACATCAATCTTAACTATAACAGGGGAGCATTACCCAAATCTACATTTATATAACACTGTACTGAGATTCATTCATCAGAAACAGGTTAAGCAATACTGCAATTGGTATTTCTCCAACCAAAGCAGAATAATCAATTCTGGTACAGTTTACATGCCGCTGAGCTGAGATTCCTTCGTCAACACAGGCTTACGCTCTAATACTGAGATTAGGATTTCTTCGCTAAAATCAGATTAACTTTACACTGATACCATTTGAACATATGCTAAAATGTGTCAAGAGTAGACTCTTTCAGTTACAGTAGAGATGTCAATTCAAGCCATCACTTTATCAGCATCCAACAAACCAGCAATTAGTGACCAAAATGCGCATCGTCTGACATATTCTGACTGGAATTATCAAATGCACACTTTTAAATTGACAGTGGTTTAAGCTCATAACCTTTGTTTATTCATGCCCCGAATTCTCCACCATTTGTAGCAAATTAGCTCAAAATAAATATGAATAATTAATCATAACTAGTTATAATTAATTATTAATATTTTAATCAGTCAATAAAATTAACTTAATGTAATAAAATTAATATTACAATCAATTAACCTGTTGTTCAATGAACACACAGTGTTAATTGTTTATTAACTAAGAAATGTTCATTTCCAGGTTATAGGAAATAACAATCTTATTCTACTAAAAGCCTGTAGTCAGGACCGACATGAATAGGGACTCCCGTACATGAGCGCAAAACACGGACAACCTTACGTGTGACATGAACAAGACTTTATTAACTAGACTAAACACTTAAACTACTCTAACATTCACACACATACATGCATACAGTTTACCAAGAGAGAGAGAGAAAGCAGAGTACAGGAAGCAAGAAGTTACAGCATTGTTGGACATTCAGCAGATCAACAGCCTTGAGCAAACCATCAGTTTAGTTTTAACAGGCCCTTCTTTAAAAGGGGTAAGGATACTCAATGTATCCGATAATGAGACTAAGTTTGATACTTGCATGTCTCTCCAAGTTGAATTAAAACTGTCCTGATGCAATTTGTGGAGGCTCCTGTTGAATCTTTGCTGATATTTTCTTGACGAAAGAGAACCGGCTGGATTCAGAGGATCTTTGGTGAATGGAAGGTCTAGGCCGAGGCCTGGCACAAGCTTGGGGTTCCTTAGAAGCTTCTAGCTTCTTAAAGCATCATCTTGACGTCAGCATTCATCAGTAAAAGAGAAGAAGAGGAGGAAGAGCAGGAAGAGAAGAGGTTTTATCTTGTGATCCATGAATATAAGGGGTGGAGACATCACACCCTCTTAAGGTGTCTGAGCCAATAAGGAGTTCCCCCATCGGAGGGAAGTTTTACGAGTCTTTGTTCTGTAGCAAGATATTAGCATAAGACACTGGATTGGATGTTTGAGAGAAGAACCCTCTAGATTCTTATAATACTAATGTGTCACAGAGTTAGTAACATGTAACATAAATTACCAAATAGGAAATGAAAGTTGGAGTCCGTAGATACCAAGCATGCTGCCAATGTGATCTCAGTTAACTATACATTTGCAACTATGGAACATTAATACCAAAATAGTTCAAAAGAGAGAATTAATACATAGAATAAAGCCTATAAAAGGAAAGTCATGAGATGGGAAACTTGGATACATGTTTATACATTTCCCAAGTGGTTATATAGAGAATACGTAGGATTAAGAGAGTTTATTTGTCCTTCTCAGGAAGGATGAGTCACTAGTCTCTACAGCATTCTTATGGATCATAAAAGTACCATATAACTGTAACAGGACACCTAGTTGTGCCTGTGTGCTAGCTACACTTGGGATGTTGGTTGCAGTTTTAGGGGGATGAGTTCAGAGAACTTTGATAGTGAGAGTGAGTTTATGGGTAATTCATTAAATACCATGAATAATTGTGTGGCTGATTGGTCCAGACGCTACACCCGAACATTAGCCTCTGTCAATCAAGCCAAACCGTCCATTCAGAAACCGAGAAATTTGACACTTTAAGGTAAGGAGGCTGATGTCTCAGGTTGACGCGCGAGCTGAAGTTTTCGTGAGGATTTATATGGACTGTTTTGATTTCGGTAATTACATCTTGAAAGGCAAAAGCATTAATGTAATCTATAAAAGAGATATCTGAAATAGAAATGAAAGTGAATTTGCCTCATCCATTGGAGGACACACGAGAGGAGATCTGTGCGTTTAATTGGTATGTGTATACTGTAATACTTAATTTACAATGCTTATCAGTGCACTTTGATCGTGAAAGTGAAAGTGCCTTTTGCGGTCGCATTGCGGTGCTCCCGTGTTCCCGATGTGAACGTGAGCTCCAGTCCATTACAATTTAGAGCGGTTAAGGCCCGGGTATACTTCATTTCCCGCGTTCCGTTCAGTCTCGCGCGAGCCTTTCAGAGAAACTCCTTTGCCCATGAGCGCGGAAAGACGCGTTCGGCGCATGCATATGTGCACCGCCCGTTGTCATAACAACCCCCCTCCCATCCGGAAAGTAGTTTGGTCCCCCTCACTTTGAAAATGTCTCCTGCGCCCCTATTAATGTCAATAATTTAACATTCACACATATTTCAAGAATTAGTCTGATTCAGTGGGATCAGAAGGCCAAAGCTGGGGATGGAGGAGGGTAATTAGCTCCTGAGAAATGTGATAGCTGCTGATAATACTGAGGAGCTTATATATGGGTGCTGTGATAGGCATCGCATTCCTATAGTTAGACGTAAGTCATCTGAGAATCAGCTGATGTGAGCTTGACTGACGTGACCTGCCAGAATTGACGCTAACACTGTATAATTATTATACTACTTTATAGAAATGTCATTAAGGAGTTCTTTATAGAATGGAAGGATTTATTAGATGGTCCTTTAGCAGAGGTGTAAAGTCCAGGGGTCAGAAAGTAAAAGTCCTGCCATATTTTTTATTCAACCCACTGAAGCAGTGTTAAAGTTAATGAGATAATTAAGTGATTAATTGAGTGATGATTGACCATTATTGAAGACACCTGATGATAACAAGCAGAATCACCAAAAGAGAAAATCTCCATGGTGACCAGAAAATCACTATCATGGAGATGAGTGTTTGCTTTAGTTGAGCTCTTGACCCTTGACTTTATAATATTAGATTTTGTTTGGGCTGTTGTAACTGAGTTATAAACAGCCAGACAAGCAAAGAGAAAAGCTGATCAGGTGGTGTTGGTTATGTTTTCACATAATCATTATTTGACCTGAATCACTGAGCTCATTTAGAGCCCAATCTCTGCACTGTTAAACCTTGCTGTAGAAAAATGGCCAAATTCTGACAGTAACAAACCATTTTCCATTAAAACAGTAATATACTGTAGAAAACAATGCATTCTGGGTAATATTTGTCATTTTCGAGAAAATAGACTACAGGAATATACTGTGAGTTAACATCGCTCAAAGTCGACACTCAGAGGCTGTGTTCTAAATCACACCCTATACCCTCATTCACTATTCCCTACATTAGTTCACTAATATAGTCCACTGGACAGAGTGAATGAATTAAGTGAGTGAATTCAGACACTGATGAACACCTGATTAGCAGAATCACTGAAGGACAAAGAAACAAGACCAGAAGAAAGAGACGAGCAGAAACACAAGAACTACAACTGACTTCAGCCACACTGAGTGTCAAACCAGTTTGACATTATTTCTTTCATACATGTACAGAAGTTCTTGTTGAGAATTAACAGATATGGATGTTGATGTTTTATTGAAAATAAAAATTGATTGAAGTTTGCAGTCACCATTGAGGTGACTAGAGTTTGCTTTAGTTGGGCTCTTGACTCCTTCACATTAGCTTTCTCTGGATGCTGTGACTGAGTGTTTATAAAACATGTTTGATATGGCAAGAAAAAGCCAAACATGAAGTTGATCAGGTGTTTTGGCTTTTGTGATGAGTCTATAATCATCTTAGACTTCTTTAATTCACTGATCACTTTCTGTGTTTAGTCTTTTATTTAATGGGTATTTTATCTTTATTGATTATACTATATCTGTGATTCATCAGTGTAAGAACGAGCAACGATTCAGTAATCAATTATTTAGTAGAAGTCCTATAATGCATAAAATATTTTGAGCATAAATTGGACAGCAGAGACATGAACAATCAGAATATGAATCTCAACAATGGTGACATCCAAAAGTTTAATGTTGCAATGAATGCTGGATGCCAGCATAGTACAAAACTCCCAGCATGCACTGCAGCATGAATAAATTATGCAGCTTTATTGCCACCATTGCTAAGATTGATGTGCTGATTTTTGATATCTGTGTGTGTCTAAATAAAGTTGCAGCTGTTTTTTTGTGCGTGATGTTTAAAAATAAACTCTTTTTAGCTGATGGTTGTTGGAACTCTTGTAGTTCCACAGTGGCAATAATGAAAAACATTAGTCTGTTAATAATGTAACAATGGATAAAACACAGTATGAATTCAGTGAATCAAAAGATAATGTGATGTTATGTCTTCACCAACACATAACTATCAGCACTCATTGGCTACATTTACATGCACCAATTTTCATCAATCGGAATGAATTGAATCCAATTGCAGATCTGTTTATATGTACTCTAAGCATTGTAATCTGATTAAATACCCGTTTATATATATTTTATATGCATTCCGATTAAAACTTTTGCGCACATGCTCATGCTCATCTGTGACGTCACATCAATCACACTTGTGGTAACCCGGGTTGCGTCAACTGATGATGATCATGTAAGGACGAAAGCCAGAAATATTGTCAAAAGCATCAAATCTTGGCAATATTAAGAGAATTTGGTATTTCCAATTAATGTAGTCCTGTTACATTCGTCTATTATTATTACTATTAGGTTCGGGTTCTTTTATTATTAAATTAATATTATATGCGCTGTGAGGATAATAAAAGATTAGGCTATACTTTTATTCTCATTTGTTTGAGTAGAGCCTGTGCTTAAGTTCAGGAGAAGAAATCAAGACTGTATAGTTTCTGATGCAGTGTAAATCCATTTATTTAAAATGTTTTTTATTGAACTCTAATGAAATAAGTTCATAATAATAATAATATCCTCAAATTATTAGCATATAATAAATATAGTTTATAAATTTAAATGGCAGTGGGACAATATGCAGTTTCATGCAAATTAATTGAGGCAACACAAGTTTTAATTTAGTGCATGGTATATTTACAGTAACATGCTGCCTGTGCGGGGCCAGTGTTAAGGGGCCAACGTTTTGCCAATGAGCAAATTCTCAGGGACCCTGCACTGGCAGCCTTAAGTGTGCCTGTAAAGGGCCAGTGCTTTGCAGGGCAGCCTTACTGTCCAATTACAAGAGTGTTTATTTGGGATACTAGGATACAAGCAAAACAAACATCATGCACATTCAGAGGTGGAGATTCCAGGGGTCAGAAAGTAAAAGTCCTGCCATATTTTTATTCCACCCACTGAAGCATTAATGAGATAATTAGGTGATAAATTGAGAGATGATTGAGCATTATTGAAGACACCTGATGATAACAAGCAGAATCACTAAAGGAGAAAATCACAATATTTAAGTTACCATCATCGAGGTCAGGGTTTGTTTTAGTTGAGCTCTTGATCCTTGACTTTTTAAAATTAGATTTTGTTTGGGCAGTTTTAACTGCATTAAAACCAACCAGACAAGCAAAATTAAAAGATGATCAGGTGTTGTTTAAGTTTTTACATAAACATTATTTGATCTGAATCACTGAACTCATTTAGAGCCCAATCTCTGAGTTAGTTTTACATTATTGATTACAGCAGAACTGTGATTCTGCAGAAGATCAGCTTATACGATACAGACTTTTTTAAAAAAAAAGTTGTCCTTATCACAAAAAAAAAAAAAAAAATTTTAGGCACACACAGACATCAAGTATCAGCCTGTGAATCTCAACAACGGTGACAAGCAACATATTCTGATCAACAGATCAACTCTGAACATTAGAAAAAAAGCTACTAAAAAGTCACAGAAAAACAGCAACATTTTAATAGTGAGAATAAAGGAAATTACTAAGACAATTTAGCTCATAATTTATTCATACAGCAATGCATGATGGGAGCCATGGATGAATTTTGATTGGTGGCTCCCAGAATGCATTGCAACATGCTTTATGATGGCCACCACTGTTGAGATTCACAGGCTGATTCTTGATGTCTGTGTGTTTAAATGAGCTCTGCTTTTTTCTTTTTAAATCAGAACTCTTAAAAAAATGTATTGTATAAGCTGATCTTCTGTAGAATCACAGTGCTGCTGTAATCAATAATGTAAAACTAACTCAGAGATTGGGCTCTAAATGAGTTCAGTGATTCAGATCAAATAATCTTTATGTAAAAACATAATCAACACCTAATCATCTTTTAACTTTGTTTGTCTGTTTGGTTTTAATGCAGTTAAAACTGCCCAAACAAAATCTAATATTAAAAAGTCAAGGATCAAGAGCTCAACTAAAACAAACCCTGACCTCGATGATGGTAACTTAAAAATTGTGATTTTCTCCTTTAGTGATTCTGCTTGTTATCATCAGGTGTCTTCAATAATGCTCAATCATCACTCAATTAATCACTTGTTTATCTCATTAACTTTAACACTGTTTCAGTGGGTGGAATAAAAAATATGGCAGGACTTTTACTTTCTGACCCCTGGAATCTCCACCTCTGTGCACATTACAGGTTGAAACTGAACCTCTTTTAACAAAAATATGGGGTTTATCTGTATTACGTACAGCCCGCTATCCTCTTTTTAGTGTGTTTATGTCATGCATGTAAAAGAATATAAAGGTGAACAGTCTGAGACTGAGCAAGACTGGATAAGTAAGACTGATGTAAGCATGGTAGGGAAAGAGATGGGACACTGGAGGAGGTGCTGGTACTGGATATGCAGGTTTTTGTTAACATGTTCCCTCTGAAGTTTATATAGCATATCTTGAGGAACTTCTGACTGCGTTAGCATCAGTGTTCAACTCCACCCCTTTTTTTCTGCCATATCAGTGCCTATTCTGATAATCTCTCTATCTGTCCAAGTGTCTTTATAGAGAAGAGCATCAGAATTTCCACAGCTTTCCATCGACTGCACAAACACACAGGTATGTGTCAAATTATAAGTTTGGGTGTTTTAATTTGAAATAGATCATATTCTTTACTTTGGATTATGTTCTTCCACAGCCACTTTGTGATGTTTGGATAAAGATAAAGGTTGTTATATGAAATTCTAAGATATATATAATAGCCATATTAAAACCTGATTTTTAAATTCTGACCAGTGTTTTAAGTTCAATATTAAGAAGGCTGAACTTATTAACAGATCAGGGAAATGTCAATGTCAAAAGTGGCCTAAAATGGTCACCATACTTTCTTAATGCATGTCAGTAACTATTTGAAAACAAATTCTGATGTTGGCTTGAGAAAGCTTACCCTGAAAGTCTGAAGTAATTGTGAAATGTTTGAAATAGTTGAGAGATGTTAAGTTTAAAAGTTCAAACAAGTGTGAAGGTTTTAAGTCTCTCAGATAAATCTACTACATTTCTCTCCAATACGGAAGAAAATTAAATGAAATGTGAAGGATGTTAATTGTCACAAGATGATTGACAGGGCAAACTGTCACTCCCCATTTTGAGCAGAGACATTTAAAAATGCTATATCCAAACTTAAATGGTTGTAATTCATTAAAGGGTTAGTTCACCCAAAAATGAAAATTCAGTCATTACTTACTCACCCTCATGTTGTTCCACACCCGTAATGTATGTAGCGATGGGTGATATCAGAACACTGCTTCATGAAGCTTTGAAGCTTTACGAATCTTTTGTTTCAAATCAGTGGCTCAGAGCGTATATCAAACTATCTAAAATGGCTAATGTTATGTGATTTCATTAAACAAGTCTTTGTTGTGTCAGATGTGTTTTGAAATTTCAATGTTTCACATGACTTTGGCAGTTTGATACACGCTCCAAACCACTGATTCTAGGGATGCACCAATAGCGATACCAGTATTGGTATCGGGCCTGATACCAAGCTCATGTACTTGTACTCGTACTTGTAAAAATACCCCCGATACCAAAGATAGATACCTCTCTCTTTCTAGCGCTCGCTCCCAGTTCTATCAGACAGCACGCGATCAGTTCTCCCTGCGCCTGAATGGTCAAATGCACACATAGTTGTCAAAATGTTTTTTTATTTTTACCTTTTTATATAACAACAATTATATATATTTGTAATTATGCCCTTTGAAGGTTATTGGACACTGTGAAATTTCTGTTCTTTGTGCTTGGAAAATCACCAAAAAGAAGAGAGATAAATTAATAAATGTATAGGTATCGGTATCAGCGAGTACTAGAAAAAAGTATTAGTACTCGTACTCGGTCCTTAAAAAATGGTATCGTGCATCCCTAACTGATTGGAAACAAAAGAATGTCGTCCCATTAAGGGGTTAAGATTACGGGTAACCCTCCTTAGGTTTACACGCACAGCTCTTACCGGCCTACATCCTGTACACACGTAACTAACTAAATGACAAAGAGGTCCGTTAAAAACACAATTATGACAGTATGTCGTATGCCCTGCTTGCCTGCTAAACTCAGAAGTATGTACTTTTTCTTCACAGAAGGCATAGTATATGTAGGTCAGGGTTGGGCATGGAATGCGTTTCTATGGCAACACTATCAATGCCAAACTGAATCAGTCAGGTGGTACAGAGGTAACATGGAATGAGTGAAAGTGAAAGTTCTGGAGTTTATGAGTCAGAATCAGGGAAGTTCTGACATGGCATGAACAAACCTAGATTCTTTCACTTTTTCCAAACACATGTACAGCTAACTCAGCTGTCACTAAGAACATGAGATAAAATGTTGTCAGACTGGCTGGTCAGGGCTCTTCTTTCAGGAAATGTTTCATAAAACATAGTTTTTCAGGTTTTAAATGATAAAAGTTATACTATTTAATGCTTATTTAAATGGGTGGTTCATTACAATTTCACTTTTTAAACTTTAGTTAGAGTGTAATGTTGCTGCTTGAGCATAAAGAGTGTCTGCAAAGTTACAGTGCAAATAGAAATATTTTCTTTTAAAGAAATCTCTGTTTAAGGACTACAACAAACGGCTGGTAGTGACTACAACTACCCAGATAGCAACATTGTGTCGGCCCAGATCCGGCCCACATCTGGCACCACATACTGCAATGAATTATGGTCCTTGTGTGGGCCGTTTCTGTTTGCCAGATCTGAGCCACAAGCAGGCCACAGCAATAGCACATGTCAGCCGAGAACAAAGAAATAAACCTAAACTGGACCTTATCTGAGCCGCAGAATCTGTGTATATTAAATATGAAGTCACCTGAACCTTAATAAACCTGATAACAAGCAGAATCACTGAAGAAAAGAAGAGAACATTATTGATTACAGCAGCACTGTGATTCTACAGCAGAAGATCACCTGAGCACCTTTCCTCTGGGCTTGTCTAGCTGTTATAACACAGTCACAACAGCCCAAACAAAAAGTAATATTAAAAGTCAAGGCTCAAGAGCTCAACTAAAGCAAACACTCATCTCCATGATGGTGGCTTAAAATTGTGATTTTCTCCTTTGGTGATTCTGCTTGTTATCATCAGGTGTCTTCAATAATGGTCAATCATCACTCAATTAATCACTTAATTATCTCATTAACTTTCACACTGCTTCAGTGGGTGGAATAAAAAATATGGCAGGACTTTTACTTTCTGACCCCTGGACTTTCAGCCTCTAGTTATTATTAACCAGGGTTGCGTTTCCCAAAAGCATCGTAAGCTTAAGTTGATCGTAGCTCTATTGAAACCAATGGAGCTACGATCAACTTAGGCTTGCAGTACGATGCTTTTGGGAAATGCTACCCAGAATGACTTTGATTGATTTGTAGTCATCATGAAATAGCATGATGTAAATTGTATCTAACAATTGTGATGTGCCATTGATGTGTTTACACTACAAATTCCATGTTACTACAGAATGAGTTTCTGCAGCAATCAGATTTTAACAGACATGCAGCATATATTCTCTGCCTCTTTAAGCATCTTACAACAGTTCCCACAATTTATAGATTATCATAATATCTGTTGGATATTTTAATTTAAAATTCACATACACACTCTGGGGACATCAGAGACTTATTTTACATCTTGTAAAAGTGATATTATACCACCCCTTTAATAGATATACTGCTCAAAATTAATAGAAAAAGTATTGTGACAGTCAGCAGATCAAGTTGATACTTAATTTCCGCTAATAAAATAAAGTGTTCTGGAAAAAAAACTAATGTATGTGCTGCTGTTAGAAGGTGCAGCCAAATACATATCTGAAAACCTGACCAATCACTGCTTTGATTTTTATCACATTTTTGAAAGCGATATGTGGCAAAACCTGTCCATTGGCATTCTTATCATCTCAGTAGCACGACTGACATGAACCCCAGAAGTACACCAAACTGTTTGCTTTCAAAAGTATTTTGAACCAGTCACCTATAAATGTCATGTGATTTATCACTGAGAGCAACTGATGTCACCACAACCCATTCATTATTTCCTGATTTGTGATGTCAAAGGCAGCAATCCGTCTAATTGTTATTTTTATTGTTGCTTTTCCAGTGTTGTATGTAGAACTCTAAAACATGCCATTGAAGCACATATGCTTTTCTCATTCACAGATTCTTCATTATGAATTATGGACAGTTCCCTCCTCCGGGACCGGCAATGGTCCAGACCCACATTCCCCCTCAGATGACAGCACCACGGGTTTATCAAAATCAACAAAGTCAGCAGACTCTTACTCTTGTATTCAGTTCAGAGACTATTTGTCATTGGTAACAACAGTACTTTAATAATGATCTTTTTTCCAGTTCAAACGACTACTGTATACAATCAACCAGTCCCACAGATGATCCAGACTTCTGGCATGGGTAAGAAATGATGGTTACTGTGTAGTTTAGAGGGAAACTAGAATGTTTCTGCATGCCATAATGAGTATTATAAACACAAAAGTTCCAAAACACTGCCGCCATTTTCTAAACATTGAGAAGGGAAAAAGTAATTACATAGTTCTGGCAAGAAACTGTGATGACGCAGGCTGATTGCATTTAATTAATTTGGTAGTGATCACATAATTATCTACACAGCACAGCTGGTTGGTTTCTGTTGCGTTCAAACAGTCAAATATTTCAGATGACAGTCACAAAGGCAACAGTCAAACACTGACCACCAAAATGGTGACCAAACATTTTCAATAAAACATCAACATCTAAACCTGTTAATTCTCAAAAAGTACTTCTGCTGAGATCTTGAGAGAATTATTGTCGTCTTTTATCTTCAGTTGATTTCAGGCTGTGTAGCTTTAAGTCAGTTGTAGCTGTGTTTCATTTTCTGAGAGTGCATCGAATCCCATTACCATTGGATTTTTGTTGAAATTTCAAAAAATTTTCAACATTAATTGTGGGCGCAAAAGTGATGTTGATTCAATGAGGTTAACGTTGAAACATTAACATTGATTTTATCATTGCTTGCTATCTGGGATACTACAAGTGACAAGCAAACAAGATGCTGTGGAGTTCAGTTGCACAATCGCAATGAGATCAGAACACACAAACACATGAAAACGAGTGCTGTACCTGCCGGTGACGAGGAGATTGTGAATAAAAAAGGACTTATAAGCTTGTGAGTGTGGCAGTTTCATGGTTTTCTTACGTCTTTCAGTTGATCTACTTCAAGGTTTGTCTTGAAAGAGCAGTTGTCATGTAGATATTGTAATGACCCGGCGTTCAACACCAGCAGCCAGTTGCATTATGGGCATTTGTTTGTTTTGAGTTGATTTCTGCGTTATTTAAGCAAGATGGTTGGGTTTTTGCTTTAGCAAAGTAATGTGTGTTTATGTTCAAGTTAGTTTGGGTGGGTTTGGTTAAAGGTGCCCTAGAACCAGTTTTTACAAGATGTAATATAACTCTAAGGTGTCCCCTGAATGTGTCTGTGAAGTTTCAGCTCAAAATACCCCATAGATTCTTTTTAATAAATTTTTGTATCTGCCTATTTTGGGGCATCATTAATTATGCACCAATTCAGTGTGCGGCCCCTTTAAATCACGCGCTCCCTGCCCCCGAGCTCTTGACTATAATACAGTGCATTTACACTGATTAAGTTCAAACAGCTAATATAACCCTCAAATGGATCTTTACAAAGTGTTCGTCATTCATGCTGGATCATGTGAGTGTTGTATTTATTTGGATGTTTACATTTGATTCTGAATGAGTTTGAGGCTATGCTCTGTGGCTAACGGCTAATGCTACACTGTTGGAGAGATTTATAAAGAATGAAGTTGTGTTTATGAATTATACAGACTGCAAGTGTTTAAAAAATGAAAATAGCGACGTCTCTTGTCTCTGTGAATACAGTAAGAAACGATGGTAACTTTAACCACATTTAACAGTACATTAGCAACATGCTAATGAAACATTCAGAAAGACAGTTTACAAATATCACTAAAAATATCATGATATCATGGATCATGTCAGTTATTATTATGAGATTTATATAAGAAGGAGTTTGAGACTCACTGTATGTCATTTCCATGTACTGAACTCTTGTTATTTAACTATGCCAAGATAAATTCAGTAGTTTTTATTCTGTGTTCTGAATAAAAGGGGAAAAAGACAGTAGTACCTCCTGCTGTTTTGTTCTATCTATAGAGATACTCATGATTGAATAGTGTATAAGACAAGAGCGTTCATATTAGTAATGGCTAATGGCTCTGGTTATCCCCATGCTCTACTAAAGAACAGTCAGTTATCACAGTATTAACAGCTGCACAAACAGTGTTTCCACACAGTTCTGTTTGTTTTCTCTTTCAGCTCCAATGGTTTACACCCAACAGCCCACTGCTACTGCATTTGACCAGGGTGAGCAGAAAAGGTTTATATTCATGAGACTAAAGGCCCCGATATACTTCATACAAAGTTCTTTTTGTTCTTTGTTTAGGGGTCAAACAAAGCTCGAAATAGGTGAGCAATGATATACTGTAATCAACATCTGACGCCGCTAGATGAATATGTAAATATGTGCTGTGCATTTCTTAACAAAATAAACATTTTTGTAGAAATCATTATATTAGCATTTTTATATACAGCATAAGAAAAGCGTCTGATAACAACATTGTGAAATGCGCCAGAGAAAAGTTCCACGCAAATGAAGGCGGAGCCTCAACGCACACCTCCTATTACGTTATCGTCAAGGACCAATGGTAGATGTTTTGCAGCTGGAGCGAACTTTTCCTGAAAGAACAAAAAGAACACAAAACAAACTTCGATTTGGCCTTGTTTTGTTCAAAATTACGTCACATCAGTTCGTTGTTCATTTTCGTTTGTATATCGGGGCCTTAATACAATCAAGCACTACTGAAGGTTTCAGCATGCACATGATGCACCTGTATAGAATACTGGAGATTTATGATCATATTATATGTATTTTCATCAAATTTACCTCTTTTTCTGCATATGTATCCCCAGAAATAGTTATTGCACCACGTCTGACTGAACTTCCTGGGCAGATAAAATGTCCTAACTGCAAGAAGCAGATCGTCACAGAGATGAACTTCATCAATGGGACGTTGGTGTGGGCCATCTGTGGAAGTCTTGGCATTTTACTGTAAGGAACCGCATTCACCAATTCCTACATACACAGAAAAAAATGGTTTAAAATTTTACCTTTAGGTGTACAACAAGTTGTTGCTGAGGCAGTACCTTTAAAGGGACATTTTGTACCTTTTTTACTCCAAAAAGGTATTAATATTCGAGGTAAAGTCCAGGTTCAGAAAGTAAAAGTCCTCCTCAGTATTTTGTTCCAGTCACCTGGATTTGCTAATTAGCACAGCTTTTCAACCAGGAGGAACACAGCAAAAACTCCAGTGTTAAAAGAACTCTCCTGGGAGTAGTGAGACCAGAGGTGGAAAGTCCAGGGGTCAGAAAGTAGAAGTCCTGCCATAATTTTTATTCCACCCTCTGAAGCAGTGTTAAAGTTAATGAGATAATTATAAGTGTTGGTTAATTGAATGATGATTGGTGCTTGTTGACAGAAGGAGAAAATCACAAATCTCTCTGACAACACTTGTTGTGTTAATTTAATAAACATTCATTGTGTGATAATTTTAACACAGTAAATGTTTCAGGAAGGTGATCTGAAGCAGAATCACCAAAGAAATTGTAAGTCACCATCATGGAGATCAGGTGTTGCTTTGGTTGGGCTCTTGACCCTTGACTTATTAATATTAAATTTTGTTTGGATGTTGCAGTTTTAATTATAACAGCCAAACAAGTAGTTGATCAGGTGGTGTTGGTTATGTTTTCACATAATCATTATTTGATCTGAATCACTGAACTCATTTAGAGCCCAATCTCTGAGTTAGATTTACATTATTGATTACAGCAGCACTGTGATTCTACAGCAGAAGATCAGCTTTATCAATATAATCTGAAGATTTCTCAAAAGTTGTTCTGATTTAAAAAAAAAAAAAAAAAATTAGGCACACACAGACATCAAGAATCAGCGTATGAATCTCAACAGTGGTGAGGATAATAAAGCATGTTGCAGTGCATTCTGGGATCCACCAATCAAAATTCATCAATGGCTCCCATCATGCAATGGCTTATCTGTGATGGTGACATAAAATTGTGATTTTCTCCTTTGGTGATTCTGCTTGTTAACAGCAGGTGTTCATCATTAATGCTCAAAAGTCACACGATTAATGAATTATCTTGATTTTAATGGTCTTGTTTTGGTTTTAGAGGTCTGGTCTTCACCACAAAGTTGTGTAGATGTGTTCATTTTAAAACGACACATAATGTGTGTAAAACAACTGAATCTTTCCAACACATTTTTATGCAATATTAACACAAAATGTGTAAACTAGAGTGTTACACATAATATGTGTCATTTTTCTACACATTTGTATGGAAAGTTTTATACATGAGGCCCCTGGACTTTACACCTTTACAATATTAGTACCTTTTTGGAGTAAAAAAGGTACAAAAGTGTCCCTTTAAAGGTACTGCCCCAGCAACAAGCTGTTGTACCCCTAAAGGTACAATTTTAAACCCTTATTTTTCTGAGAGAGGAATCACAAATAGTTTTATATTAATTTTGCACTTAGGGTCATTTCTTGTGGATATTTAGTTGCTGATTGAATTGATGAACCACTAACCATGTAATTTCACGAGAAAAGAAACTAATTTTTCAACACACTAATTTTTTCTGTTGTTTTCTCTCCAGGATCTGGCCGTTTTGTTTGATTCCATTATGTGTGAATTCCTGCAAGGACATAGAGCATTACTGTCCAAGCTGCAAAACCCTCATCCATGTGTACAAACGCATGTAGCTTGTCTGAAATCTGAATGACCAGAAGAAAAACTTACTTCTCTTTCCTTCTTTATGCAGATAGATAGATAGATAGATAGATAGATAGATAGATAGATAGATAGATAGATAGATAGATAGATAGATAGATAGATAGATAGATAGATAGATAGATAGATAGATAGATAGATAGATAGATAGATAGATAGAATCACACTTTTCTTATTATAAAATGTATAATTAACTCTGCAGGATAGTGTAATTAAGCAAAATATATACTTGTTGCCATTTATGCACAACATGTATGTTTATTTTTGTTTGTTTTTTATTTGATTAAAATGTTCTTAATTGAAAGGTCAGAAAAACTTTTTTTCCCAAAACCCCTAAAATAAACAAGATTTTAGCACTTTGGTATACTTTGCGCTTTTTAAAGCGCTTTAAAATGATTGATTGATTGATTGATTGATTGATTGATTGATTGATTGATTGATTGATTGATTGATTGATTGATTGATTGATTGATTGATTGATTGATTGATTGATTGATTGATTGATTGATTTGTTGTATCAGATTATGTTTATCTGAAAATATAGCATGGTTTTTCAGATAACTCTGCTGAGATGTTGAGTCATTTAATGTCTTTTATCTTGAGTTGATTTCATCTAAGGCTGTGGCTGAACTCAGCTGTAGTTCTTGTGTTTCTGCTCTTCTTTTTTCTTTTCTTGTTGTTTCTTTTCCTTCAGTGATTCTGCTTGTTAACAGCAGGTGTTTGTCACCAATTCTCAATTACCACTTAATTAAACACTTAATTATCTCATTAACTTCAACAATGCTTCAGTGTTGTGGACTCATATGTGTTCATTAAACACTGGGGATTTTGTTGTAGGGTTTAAAGGGTTAAAGGTAAGATGAAAAACACATAGTGAAACACTTTCCTACAGTAATAAACTGTAAATTAATTTTAAAGCAACAAACCGAAAAACAGTAATTTACTGGCAACTCTGTTGAACAAATAAACAAACAACTATTTGGTTTAGTTGGGTCAGTATATTAAATGGGGTATACCTTATTTAATAATTTAATATTAATTGCATTTGAATTAAAAATAAAAATGACCCCAAAAATTCACACTGCTCCAAACAGGTGAAAACTGACCCAAATAAACCAAATTGTTTTCACACGAGAATGAACCTCATGGTTCTTGAACATCAAGCAAACATGCTTGAGCTTCTGTTTACCAGAACTGATGAGTGTTGATGAATGATTATATGTGAATAAAAACATAAATTCAATCTGTTCATCATATAAAGCAACTGAGTCTCTTCAGAAAATTTGGACTAAACCGCTCAATTCATATGGAGTAGTTGTACGATTTCTTTATGTACTTTTTTAAGTGTCAAAGCGGTAATTGTGTAGCTGTCTATGGAGGGACAGAAAGCTCTGAGATTTTATCAAAAATATCTTAATTTGTGTTCTGAAGATGAACAGAGGTCTTATGGGTGTGGAACGACATGAGGGTGAGTAAATAATGACTGAAATTTCATTTTTGGGTGAACTAACCCTTTAAGTTGAATGCAGCCTTGCAATGCATTTGCAAAGATGATCGTGTGAGGATGACAATTCAGAAACAAAAATCAGATACTAGGACACCATCTAGTGGCTAATAAATGAAACATTAACAAATAAAACAAAGTCAATTTCGGGCCTGTCTGTTTTATTTAAATATTCAGTTCTGGACCAAAGATAACTTTAAAAAAAAGACTGTGTGACTACTATTCATAAATTGGTCTCCATTTGGTGGATACAGCCTTGCAATGCAGGCAGAGAAAAGATGATCATGGGGATATAAGTAAAATTGAAAACCATTTTTTACCATTCGATAATTTTTACATTATCCTTATTTATCACAAATAACTGTCATGAGTGTGTTTGTACATAAGTGCAGAAGTGTACGCTGATTCAAAAGTGTTCATTCAGCACCTCAGGGCTTCGTCATCTTACTGTGATTCTGCATCACTCCATTTTCCACTGTAAGCAAGCAGGGCCACCGACGATGGCGGATAAACAGTTATGGCATATTCACTGGTACGGACAAAATATCAACAATATGATTTACATTGACTATGGCCTGCCCATACTTTGACTACAAACTTCCTCAAAACATTACGTATTTTGCAATACATGTAATGTAACTATATGACGTTGCACTATTTCTATAATATATAATAATAATATAATAATAATAAACTTTATTTTCTATAGCGCCTTTAAGTGACATCTCAAAGCGCTTCACAAAAGGAAAAGTGTATAAAAACATACACCAAATAAAAACATACTATCAAAACAAATATGTCAATATCAATCAATATCAGTATAATCAAGTAAAAGCTACCCTAAAGAAATGAGCTTTAAGGGAGGATTTAAAAACACCAAGGGATTTTGCTTGCCTAATCCAAGCAGGCAAGGAGTTCCAAAGTCTTGGAGCGACTGAAGAAAATGCCCTATCACCCATAGATTTTAGACGGGTATGAGGGACGATTAAAAGGCCAGTTTCTGAAGAACGGAGGGCACGCACAGGTGTGTAGGGGGCTAAAAGCTCAGAGAGATAGTGAGGAGCCAAACCATTCAGAGCTTTGTAAGTAAGCATGAGAACTTTAAAATCCACCCGAAATCTGACAGGGAGCCAATGTAAAGATGCCAAGACTGGAGTGATGTGATCTCTTGTCCTGGTTCCAGACAGAATTCGGGCGGCTGAATTTTGAACCAGCTGTCATTTATTAAGGGTAGCATTTGAAGCCCCAACCAGCAAAGCATTACAATAATCAATGCGAGAAAACACAAAGATATTGATCAGCTTTTCAGCCACCGGGAGTGACAGCATAGGACGCAATTTGGCAATGTTTTTTAGATGAAAGAATGATGTCTTTACAGTGTTTTGAACATGGGGGACAAATGTTAAATGTGCATCAAAAATCACCCCTAAATTTCTTAATTTTGTTTGAAATTCCAGTGTAGAACCATCCACATTTAAAGTTGAAGACCCAGCTTTACGTATCTGGTGGGGTGAACCAATGAGCATTACCTCCGTCTTGCCACTGTTCAGACACAAGAAATTTCCAGACATCCATTTTTTTATCTCAGAAATACATTGAGAAAGAAAAGACACAGCCACATTAACATCAGGTTTTGAATGTACATAAATCTGAGTATCATCTGCATAAAAGTGAAAGTTGAGACCAAGTGATCTTAAGAGATGACCAAGTGGATAAATGTAAATGCTAAAAAGTAAAGGGCCCAAAATTGATCCTTGAGGAACACCAGATTTCACAACACCAATATCAGACCTGCAACCGCCCATAGCAACGAACTGCTTTCGATCTGAGAGATAAGACTCAAACCAGTGTAGTGCAGTCCCAGAAACACCAAAGACAGACTCTAACCGAGTAAGTAAAATTGAGTGATCAACAGTGTCAAATGCGGCACTGAGATCAAGAAGAATCAAGATAGAAAGACAGCCAGAATCAGATTAACAAATCATTAGTGACCTTAACTAAAGCTGTTTCAGTGCTGTGGAGTTTACGAAATCCCGATTGAAGTGGCTCAAAAAGATTGTTTGCAGTAAGATGAGAATTCAATTGATTAGCAACAATTCGCTCTAAAATTTTGGCAAGAAACGGAAGATTGGATATGGGACGGAAATTATTGAGATTATCAAAATTGATGTTATTTTTTTTTGGTACGGGGGTCACAGCAGCAATTTTAAATGCTGCTGGCACTACACCAGTACACAAAGAATCATTAATGATACTTAATACAGCCGGACATAAAGTAGCAAAACATGATTTAAACAGCCTGGTTGGTACAGGATCAATAATGGAAGTGGCAGCTTTCATTTTTGAAACCTCATTGCAAAGAGAATTCAAGTCCATTGTGGAAAAGTTTGAGAGATGGGTACCAGAAAATTCTAAGGCAGATAAAGCAGAAACAGACAAAGGAAGAGAAGCAATACATTTACGAGTGTGATCAATCTTGGAATTAAAGAAATCAAGAAACGTATTACAAAGGTGAGTTGAGGCAGAGCCAGTCAAAGAATTGTCACATTTAAGTAGTTTGTTGATTGAATGAAACAATTGTCTCGGGTTATTCTGATTGTTATCAACAATCTGTGCAAAATAAGCAGATCTTGCTGCTGCAATTTTAGTCTTATATTCAAGTAAGTGATCTTTCCAGGCCTGTTGATGGACAGTCAAGCCAGACGTACGCCACCTACGCTCCATTGTACGACATGATGTCTTCATCGCACGCAGATTTTCATTATACCAGGGAGAGGGACATCCAAAGGAAACAGATCGTGATTTCAAAGGGGCAAATAAATCCAGGCCGGATGAGAGAACAGAGTTAATCATGAAGACTTTGTCTTCCAATGCATCAAATGGCGAAAAACAACTTAAAGAAGAATCAACAAATTCAGTAAAATCAAAAGGGTCAATAGATCTCCATTTGCGATAGTTTATAATGCGAGAAGAGGAAGTGTTCATGTCAGGCAACTCCATGTTAAAATAGACAGCAAGATGATCAGACAGGCCTAAGTCAGAAGTGGACAACTGAGACACAAATGAACCATTTAGGATCACTAAATCAAGAGTGTGGCCTTTATTATGAGTAGGACAGTCAACCAGCTGGTTCAAATCGAAGCACTCCAATAAAGATGAAAAGTCTTTTGTTGTTGTAGAATCTTTTATATCCATGTGGATGTTAAAGTCACCCAAAATAAGAGTTCTCTCAAATTTGAGGCACAACAAGGATAACATTTCTGCAAATTCAGACAAAAAGTCTTTATTTATCTTAGGAGGCCTATAGACCGTGACTATGGCAGTGGAGAGGGAGGCAGAAACACTCAGTACTAGGCATTCAAACGAGTTAAACTGAGGGACATCCACAGGGCTTATGATGAGTTGTTGATTATACAGAACAATGATACCCCCACCTCTACCAGAGGATCGCGGGAGATCAAACAAACCATATCCAGAAGGAGTAAGTTCATTAAAAAGAAGACCATCAGACTCTTTTTGCCAGGTTTCCGTTAGACACACAAGGTCGAGTTTTTCTTCTGTAATGATGTCAGATAACATCACAGCTTTGTTGTTGATAGAGCGCGCATTGAAAAGTGCTGATTTCAATACGCGTGGAGCAGTTGATAAAACCGGGGAAACCCCCACTTGCTTAAGAGCCGACAGGTTGTTAAAATTAACCCCCATAGGCCTACACGAAAGCCTTTGAGATTTGCGCAAACATGTAGGGTAACCAAATGTATTAGATGACAAGCAAGAGAAACTGCGTCCTGACGAGCGATGTATATAGCGCTTAGGTCTCAGTATTCCAATATGATCGCAGCGAGCATAGATGTCATTCGCCAGATAAAACTTTCCTTTGAGGTTCAACAGTTCGCGAGTAGTGTACCTTAAAGCCATGTTGGAGAAGTCCACACGAGCCGTAACCTCACGATGGTGTAAATCCTGAGAGACACAGCAGGAGAGTAGATTCCAGCAGGAAACAAATAATAAAAACAGTAATCCAACGCGTGATGCGTTATTCCACATGGCAATAGAATAGGCAGTCTTCATACGCTCCAAAACCCTCTAAAAACTCGAATTAAAATAAAAACAAAAACAAACGGGAGAGGAGCGGCAGCCAAACGCGCCAGCGTACCCTGTCAACCGGAAATAAGTAAATAGCTAGTAATATAATATAACGGTAACTAACGTTACAGTATGCAAGTAATTATTCTATCGATATGTAATGCTAAATAAGGTTTTCTAGTACATTATTTCAGCAACATGACAAGCCAGTGAATTAGTAGGTTTCAATAGTTGCATTGCACAGTGCGTGACATTTTATCTGTATGTTATGCGGCTAGAGTTCTGACACCGAGTCAATGGGCTCCGACAAGGAATACACACCCACAGCGACTTCGAGGAGTCAACGGGCGGGGAGAAGAGGAAGCATCAGGCAGGGGACGGGCAGGCCTGTTTTGAAATGATCTTAGTTGTGTAGTTCTTAAAAAATTAAACAAATCAAGCAGGGATACTTACTTGTCAAGCAGAAATGTGGCTGACTCTGCATCGGTTTTTAATCCTTTCAGGACACGTAGCTCCCTCCACCTCGGAAAAGCCGCTCCGATATTTACCCTTGTTTTATTTCGGGCTCTATCTAATTCTTTCTTTTTGGCTGTTTTATCATCGTCATCTGTCTTTTTCTGTTTACCCGTCTTTATTTTATGAGCAGGTGCCACTCAAGGAATTGGCAGTTTGGAATTGTTTGTCCAGCATAAGCACACCGGTTATCTTGAATTTGAACGCCTGTACGCGCTCTGCATGAGAGGGGTGTGATCAGCGCACGTGAGCTTGATTGACACTGCTAAGACTCTCCTCCTGACTCTGATTGGTTGGTTCTTAACGGGAGCGGTGTATTTCTGCAAATGGCAATAGGACCACTGGGAGGAGCCAGATGAGCTTGATTTTTTCACAGATTATCTGTCTCATATTCTACTGTCAGGACATAATGACAGGTTTAACAAATATGTAAAAAATAAATTTTTACAAAAGTTACCTACTGCAGCTTTAAGCAAGTCACAGTTCTCATGCAAAATGGGGAGAAAGAAAAATCTTTCTGAAGATGAAAAGCATGAAATGGTGCAATGTTGTGCAAAAGGCATGAAAACAACTAATACTGTGTGAAACGGAATGGAGATTATCGAATTATCATAAGATTTGTGATTGATTTAGAGAACAGCAGAACTCGGTCAGATAAAGGCTAATTAATGAAAGTTCCTGTCAAAAAAATTAATTGTATTAAAAGGGTAGCTATAAAAAAGCCAGTGTTGAGCAGCAAACAGGTATTTGAAGCTGCTGGAGTCTCTGGAGTCTCAAGAAGCTCTCCATGCAGGCTGGCAGTTGTGCGTAAAGATGCATTTTAGACACCACTAACCAAACCTCACGAAGAGAAACATTTACAGTGGGTGTACACAGCAAAAACTGCAGTGTTAAATTAACTCTCCTGGGAGTATATATAAGACCATACTCAAGAGTGTTAAAGTGTTAAAATAAGAGTGTAAATGAACACTGAAGTAGTGTTAAAGTTAATGAGATAATTAAGTGATAAATTGAGTGATGATTGACCATTATTGAAGACACCTGATGATAACAAGCAGAATCACCAAAGGAGAAAAATCACAGTTTTTAAGTCACCATCATGGAGATCAGGGTTTGCTTTAGTTGCTCTAACTCAGAGGGTCAAGAGCTCAACTAAAGCAAACCCTCATCTCCACGATGGTAACTTAAAAATTGTGATTTTCTCTTTTGGTGATTCTGCTTGTTATCATCAGGTGTCTTCAATAATGCTCAATCATCACTCAATTAATCACTTAAAGGTGCCCTAGAATCAGAATTTGAATTTACCTTGGCATAGTTGAATAACTAGAGTTCAGTACATGGAAAAGACATACAGTGAGTTTCAAACTCCATTGTTTCCTCCTTCTTATATAAATCTCATTTGTTCAAAAGACTTCCGGAAAACACTCAGATCTCAACATAACACCGACTGTTACGTAACAGTCGGGATCATTAATATGTATGACCCCAATATTTGCATAATGCCAGCCCATTCGACGCATTAGACAAGGAAAGGCAGTATTAACGGCTGGATCTGTGCACAGACAAGGTAAGCAAGCAAGAACAACAGCGAAAAATGGCAGATGGAGCAATAATAACTGACATGGTCCATGATAGCATGATATTTTTAGTGATATTTGTAAATTGTCTTTTAAATGTTTCGTTAGCATGTTGCTAATGTACTGTTAAATGAGGTTAAAGTTACCATCGTTTCTTACTGTATTCACGGAGACGAGAGTCGTTGCTATTTTCATTTTTAAACACTTGCAGTCTGTATAATTCATAAACACAACTTCATTCTTTATAAATCTCTCCAACAGTGTAGTGTTAGCTTTAGCCACAGAGCATATCCTCAAACTCACACAGAATCAAACGTAACCATCTAAATAAATACTTTACTCACATAATTCGAAGCATGCATGCAGCATGAATGACGAACATCTTGTAAAGATCCATTTGAGGGTTATATTAGCTGTGTGAACTTTGTAAATGCACTGTAATATAGTCGAGAACTCGTGGGGCAGAGGGAACGCATCTCTTAAAGGGGCCGTGCTGAAAAAATCAGTGCATAGTTAATGATGCCCCAAAATAGGCAGTTAAAAAAAAATTAATTAAAAAAAATCTTTGGGGTATTTTGAGCTGAAACTTCACAGACACATTCAGGGGACACCTTAGACTTATATTACATCTTGTAAAAAAACAATCTAGGGCACCTTTAATTAACTCATTAACTTTAACACCGCTTCAGTGTTCATTTAACACTCTTATTTTAACACTTTAACACTCTTGAGTATGGTCTCACAATTGGCTACGTTTACATGCACCAATTTTCGTCAATCTATATTAATTGTATCCGATTGCGGATCTGTTTACACATACTCTAAACATTGTAGTCTGATTATATGTTTTATATACATTGCGATTAAAACTTTTGTGCACGCGCTCTGCGTGTGTGACGTCAAATCAATCACACTTGTGGTAACCCGCGTTGCTTCAACAGATGATGATCATGTAAGGACGATAGCCAGATATATTGTCAAAAGCATCAAATCTTGGCAATATTATAAGGGTTTGGTATTTCCAATTAATGTAGGCCTGTTACATTCTTCTAGTCTATTATTATAACTATTAGGTTTGGCTTCTTTTATTATTAAATTAATATTATACGGGCTGTGAGGATAATAAAATATTAGGCTATTAGCTATCTTTGAAAATGTTTAAAAAAAAGTTTTAGACCTATTAAACAATGAATTATAAGCCTGTAATTAAAATTATTAAGAGTGTAGGCTATAATATTTCCTTACAACGCTTTCATCAATGAAAATTAAGCGCAGCTTTACTTAGCACCGACTTAAATAAAAAAACGTTTAACATGAAATACTATAATTCTCATTTGTTTCACTAGCCTATATTGTCGTGGAGACGGCTCTAACAAATATGAACTGAACTAAGAAATTTCTGCCAAAAGAACCAATTAATTAATTTCTGCCAAAAGAACCAATTCATCAGGGAGAACTTAGGGTTGATATGGTTGATTTGATCACTCAAGGTTTGCAAAAAGAAAAAAGACGAAATCAAGAAGAAACAGGACGAGAAAGAGAAGAAGAAGAACCACTAGAGTGGGAGAAATGAAGATGGATCCAAAGGCCAAAGAGATGTTTAAATTACCAAGACAGGAACAGAGAATTAATTTGAAATTGAAATGCTTATTAAAAAATCATATACGTTGAATAATTTTATGTGTGACTTGGAACAGATTACAAACGAGGTTGAATCTTTGTCTACAAAAGCTTCAGCGCCGGTTGAATCTTAAAATTGTGTTTAACGGCTAAAGGTTAAAATGCAAACTAACCTAGGATAGATATGCTTATCTTTCATATCTAGACTTGTTGATGCAAGCTAACCAAAATGTATGTTTTAGTTGCTGAACAAGAGGTATTAAGAGAAACTGGTACTAACCAAGATGTATGTTTTTATCTTTCATATCTAGAGGTGTTAGGTATTGTCTCTGTCACACCTCTGGTCTTGAATGGTCTTGGTTTTGGAGGTCTGATCTTCACCTCTGAAATGAACACAAAGTTGTGTAAATGTGTAATATTAACACATAAAAGGTGTTTTTGGCTGCACAGACTGTGTTGATGCTGTGAACAAATACACAGATTGGGTTGATTTTAAAACTACACATAATATGTGTAAAACAATTGAATTGAACACATTTTTATGCAATATTGACACAAAATGTGTAAACTAGAGTGTCACACATAATATGTGTTTTTTTTACACATTTCTTTTTAGAGTGTACTGGCTTTTATGTTTTTGTATTTTTATTCTGTATCTTGTTATTAAACCGAAACCATTGTATTTGGTGATTCATAAACCTCTCTAAACAAGTCTCAGAGTGAATTTACTTATACATAAACTATTAGCGATACCTGTAATTTATTTACTTCCACAGAGCCTCAAGAGCATCGGACCCTGACTGAGCTGGTGTGAACTCCACCTTGAAACCTTTAATCATTGTACAACGCTCTCAATCCAAGGTAAGACCAAATCTTTTGATGCAATAAAGGATTGTAGAGATGTGTATTTGATTAATTGGAGGTTGAGGGGGATAACAAATATGTATAATGGAATAAATTAAGACCGTTATCAGCATATTGTGTTGAAATTCGTCTCTGAGAGAATTAGCTCCGTTAATGCAGCATCAGCTCCATCACATACTTTCAATTTCTGTTAATACTGACTGAGGTTGAGACTTTTTCACCAGCATAACTTCTTGTGTGATATCCATTGGCTCCCCTTCTTGTTTTAAAATGGAAAGATTTCCAATATTATGACGAAGGGATACATACGCCTGTTTGCATACATCTTTAAGTTACAACTAAAGACGTGGACTTGTGCACTGCGCATGTGCCCCAGAGACGTCTGTAGGGCTGTAGTCAAGTCCACCTTTGTCGAGTCCAAGTCAAGTCCAAGTCCAAAAGGTTTGAGTCCAAGTCAAGTCCAAGTCCAAAAGGTTTGAGTCCAAGTCAAGTCCAAGTCCAAATGAGACAGTCAAGACAGAGACAGAAAAAAAAAAGAATCCTCTTCAAGATCATGTACATAATTATTGGTAATTTATGCTATGCGAGAGACAGCATATCTTCTGTTCTAAAATAATAATTTTGATTATTATTTTTTTGCAATATTACTTGTTTTTAAATTCACTACAACTGTGGTTCCCAAACATTTGTTGTGTACCCCCTGGCATTTAACATTCTTCTGCATACCCCCTCTCTTCCACTTAGACTGCTGCAATCACACCTTTTCCATTAAGGGACAATATTTTAAAGTTTTTTTTTTTTTTTTTACCTTTATAAATACCTTTATGAAATAAATAATGTTTTAAATAAAAAAATTCCAAAAGAGAAATAAGCAATGATGTTAAAACGAGTGATACTTTTAAATATAGAACTAAAACTGCCACTAGGTGGCGGTAAGTCAATCTCTCAATGTGTGAGTCATCGATCATTCATTCATTCATTCATTCATTCATTCATTCATTCATTCATTCATTCATTCATTCATTCATTCATTCATTCAGTAACAACACAAGTGGATGTATTTTTGAAAGGGTAATTGAATCATTGACTCTCATGGTTTTTACACAGCCACAGATTCATTCACAAAACATCGATATGAGTCGCAGTTCTGCTGTGGCTTTCGTTTGAACTAGAGATGTGCTGATTTCAATTTTCTTGGCCGATTCCGATTTCCGATTTTTGAATACTGTGATCTGCCGATACCTATTTTTGCCTATTCCGATTTTCTTTCTAATAACTATAATTGACAGCATATACAAACAAAAATCTACCTTTCTTCAATGCAAAGTTTTATTTTCATAAAAAAAGTAAAAATAAGTAATAAAATAAGAACAAATAAAAAAAATGCAAACAGCACAAATAAAGCAATAGAATAGAGCTATGAAACTAGGTTTTTCAGGTTAAGTAGGTTTTTATTTAGGTAAGAAATACTACAGAAAATAAAGTAAGCTAATCAAATTTAAAATAACACATCCATGTTGGTTACCTTAATATTTGTATTCTATATTGTAAATATTAAATACAGATTTATTCTTATAATTAAAGTTAAAAACGTATTCAGTCAAAAGCAGAAAGTGATTTTCTTTGTTTTTTGTTCTTTAAATAACAGGTCAGACAGCAGCGGGAATATTGGACTGCAATCCCTTGAATTCCTTGTTGTGACTCTGTCTGACTTCTGTCTCTGTTTGAGACTGAGCGTGGCTTGTTCGCTTCACTAATATAGAGCAGTGGTGCGCGCGCTTTTGGTGTGAGCGCGAAACCTGCGGGAACCAGAGCGAATGAGACGAATGAGAGAGAGGAGGCGCCCGCCCGGGTGTGTGTCAGTTCATCGTCGGAGAGAAGAGAGCAAGAACGTGCGGCTGACTTTATTGCCTGTGCGTCGCAGCTGGTAACAAGGGATCGGCTCGGAATTGGAAAGAAGTGAGACTGACCTGCTGGACTCAGACCAACTACAACTTTTGGCGAAACCAATGACCAAGTCCGAGACAAGTCCAAGTGCAAATATCAACGAGTCCGAGACAACAGAAAAACGTATTGAGTCCGGACTCGAGTACTACAGCACTAGATTCAAGCGTTTACATGGTAATTTTTTGCTGTTGGATCGGATTAGAAAAGGAATAAACCACTCCCTCCGATCCGATCAAAATTTCATTCAGATCGATTAAGGTGTTTACATAAATGTTTTTCAAATCGATTGAACCATCAATCTGATTACAAATGGATTTTTGAGTGCATGTAAATCTAGTGACTGATTTTTTTTCAACACATTTGTTTCTGCCATAACAAATGTGACTTGCAAAAATAGTTTAAGCAGCCAGAGAAGAGACAAAAACAAAATCATGGGTCAAGAGCTCAACTAAAGCAAACACTGATCTCCTTAATGGTAACCTCAAACCAAACATTTTCAATAAAACATCAACATATAAACTTCTGTTAATTCTCAATAAGATCTTCTGTAGAAATAAAGTTAAACTGCTCAGTAATAAGTGTAATAATATGTAATGACTGAAAGCTCGTAGTTGTATTATTGTATTGTATTAAATCATTAATGCTCAATCATCAATTAAATATTAACTTAATTATCTCACTGCAACACAGCGTCAATGTTACTTTTACCCTGTAGTGTGGACACTAGAGGATGTTCCTGTGGGGTTGAAAGGGTTAAAGGTGTAAGATAAAAAGACACACCCACAAAATGTATTTTAACAGTAACAAACTGTAAGTTAATAAAAGTTATATAGTTTACTGTAAAATTGAGTTTTGTGGGTCACCATTGTGCTGAAGAGTAGAGCCTGTGCATAAGCTCAGGAGAAGATCAAGTAACATTGGTGAGATGCTGCATGTGGTTTTATTTAACAGATAGTGAGTGTCTAGTTGCTGATGCAGTGAAAATCTTTCTATTTAAAATGTTTTTATTGAACTCTAAAGAAATTTTTTCCATATAATAAATATTAGTTTGTAAATTTAAATGGCAGTCCGACAATTTGAGGCAGTCGGTTTCTGCAAATGAATTAAAGCAACATGAGTTTTAATTTAGTGCATGATATCTTTACAGTAAATAACTGTACAATCAACAGTAAACTCTGTTGCCAGTATTTTACTTTAAAAAAGGCTGGCAAGGTCTAACAGTGTGAGTTAGAATTACATTATTGATTACAGCAGCATTGTGACTCTACAGCAGAAGATGAGCCTTTTCAATATAATCCAATTATATTACTTTATTAATCCAATTATGTACTTTATTTTCTGAGAGTGAAGCCATTGTACCCCTAAAGGTACAATTATGTACTTTTTTTTCTGAGAGTGTATTTAAATGTAACAAATTTCACATTACAATAGCCTTAGAATACCGCTGCATGAAATTTTGTACTATAATATTTTGAATGTTTTTAAGTCATTATGCAGAACTTGTTTAGAGAGGATCATGTAGACTCACACAGACATCAAATGTCAAACATCATTATTTTCAATAAAACAGCGCTAAGGCTTCCTGGAGGCTAAGTGAGGGCTGCCAGTGTTAAGGGGCCAACATTTTATCAATGAGCAAATTCTCAGGGACCCTGCACTGGCAGCCTTAAGTGTTCCCGTAAAGGGCCAGTGCTTTGCAGGGCAGCCTTACTGTCCAATTACAAGAGTGTTTATTTGGGAGACTGGGATACATGCAAAACAAACATCATGCACATTACAGGTTGAAACTGAACCTCTTTCAAAAAAAATATGGGGTTTATCTGTATTACGTACAGCCCACAATCCTCTTTTTAGTGTGTTTATGTCATGCATGTAAGAGAATATAAAAGTCAACAGTCTGAGACTGAGCAAGACAGGATAAGTAAGACTGATGTAAGCCTGGTAGGGAAAGAGATGGGACACTGGAGGAGGTGCTGGTACTGGATATGCAGGTTTCTGTCAACATGTTGGTTTCTGTCAACATGTTCCCTGAGATCATCAATCAGGAAATAAAAATGCAGTTTATTTGCATGCTATCCTATGGAACTTCTGATTGTGTTATAACATCAGTGTTCAACTCCACCCCTTATTTCTGCCATATCAGTGCCTATTCTGATAATCTCTCTATCTGTCCAAGTGTCTTTATAGGGAAGAGCATCAGAATTTCCACAGCTCTCCATCGACTGCACAAACACACAGGTATGTGTCAAATTATAAGTTTGGGTGTTTTAGATTGAAAAAAGATCATATTCTTTACTTTTGGATTATGTGCTTCCATAGCCACTTTGTGATGTTTGGATAAAGATAAAGGTTGTTATATGAAATTCTAGGATAAATATAATAGTAAAATTTACTATTATAACTTGTTAACAGATCAGGTCAATGTCAAAAGTGGCCTAAAATGGTCACCATACTTTCTATTCATTGCCGTCTGTCTACTAGATTGTTGCAGTGATTAATGCATTTCAGTAACTGTTTGAAAACAAATTCTGATGTTGGCTTGAGAAAGCTTACCCTGAAAGTTTGAAGTAATTGTGAAATGTTTGAAATAGTTGAGCGATGTTAAGTTTTAAAAGGTAAAACAAGTGTGAAGGTTTTAAGTCTCTTAGATAAATCTACTACATTTCTCTCCAATACGGAAGAAAATTAAATTGAATGTGAAGGATGTTAATTGTAAGAAGATGATTGACAGGGCAAACTGTCACTCCCCGTTTTGAGCCTAGACATTTAAAAATGCTATATCCAAACTTAAATGGTTGTAATTCATTAAAGGGTTAGTTCACCCAAAAATGAAAATTCTGTCATTAATTACTCACCCTCATGTCGTTCCACACCCGTAAGATTTGTTCATCTTCAGAACACAGATTAAGATCTTTTCAATAAAATCAGATGGCTCAATGAGGCCTGCATTGCCAGAAAGATCATTTCCTTTTTCAATGCCCAGAAAACTATTAAAGACATATTTTAAAAAATTCATGTGACTACAGCGGTTCAACCTTGATATTATAAAGTCATGAGAATACTTTTTGTGTGCCAAAAAAAAAAAAAAAAGTAATTTTATTCAACAATATAGTGATGGGTGATATCAGAACACTGCCTCATGAAGCTTCAAAGCTTTATGAATCTTTTGTTTCAAATCAGTGGTTCGGAGCGCACATCAAACGATCTCAAATTGCCAACGTCATGTGATTTCATTAAATAAGGCTTTGTTGTGTCAGATGTGTTTGTGTGGTTCACTTTGGCAGTTTAATACAGACTCCGAACCACTGATTCCAGGGGGTATTTTTACAAGTACTTGTACTCGTACTTGTAAAAATACCCCTGATACCAAAGACTGATACCTCACGTGACGTAACTGACAGAATTTTCAGTGCACAGAGACACCGGGGGCAGCAGCAGAAACGATGTCAGCCTCAGGGGTGTGGAAATATTTCAAATTAATGATGACACACACATTGCGAACTGTTTGTTTTTAATCACAATTCGTTATCGATTAGTGAAAGCGGGATAGGCGGAATCGCACTGAATCTCTCTCTCGCATGCACTCTCTCTTTCTTGCACAAAATCCCAGTTCGCTCTCAGACAGCACGCGATCAGTTCTCCCTGCGCCTGAATGGTCAAATGCACATAGTTGTCAAAATGTTTTTTATTTGTACCTTTTTATATAACAACAATTATATATATTGGTAATTATGCCCTTTGAAGGTTATTGGATACTGTGAAGTTTTTGTTCTTTGTGCTTGGAAAACTGCAAAATCACCAAAAAAAAAAGAAAAAAGAGAGAGAGAGAAATTAATAAATGTATAGGTATCGGTATCGGCGAGTACTAGAAAAAAAAGTATTGGTACTCGTACTCTGTCCTTAAAAAATGGTATTGTGCATCCCTAACTCATTCGAAACAGAAGAATGTCGTCCCGTTAAGGGGTTAAGATTACGGGCAACCCCTCCTGTTCGAACAGCCCACTCTAAGTGGGACTCAAACATGGGAGTTGACCGCTCTAACAAAGAAGCTAAAGACCGCAGTCTCTACTGTCAGTCATTAGAGTGCCTCTTGAGATCAGGAGAATCAGGTTTACACGCACAGCTCTTACCGGCCTACATCCTGTACACACGTAACTAACTAAAGGACAAAGAGGTCCGTTAAAAACACAATTATGACAGTATGTCGTATGCCCTGCTTGCCTGCTACACTCAGAAGTATGTACTTTTTCTTCACTGAAGGCATAGTATATGTAGGTCAGGGTTGGGCATGGAATGCGTTTCTATGGCAACACTATCAATGCCAAACTGAATCAGTCAGGTGGTACAGAGGTAACATGGAATGAGTGAAAGTGAAAGTTCTGGAGTTTATGAGTCAGAATCAGGGAAGTTCTGACATGGCATGAACAAACCTAGATTCTTTCACTTTTTCCAAACACATGTACCGCTAACTCAGCTGTCACTAAGAACATGAGATAAAATGTTGTCAGACTGGCTGGTCAGGGCGCTTCTTTCTGGAAATCATTAAAAAAATAGTTTTTCAGGTTTTAAATGATAAAAGTTATACTATGTAATGCTTATTTAAAGGGGTGGTTCATTACAATTTCACTTTTTTAACTTTAGTTAGTGTGTAATGTTGCTGCTTGAGCATAAACAGTGTCTGCAAAATTACAGCACTGAAATTTCAATGCAAACGAACCCAGATAGCAACATTGTGTCAGCCCAGATCTGGCCCATATCTGGGACATGTTGCAGTGAATTACAGTCCTTATGTGGGCCGCTTCTGTTTGCCAGATCTGGGCCATAAGTAGGCCACAGCAATGCCACATATCAGCCAAAAGCAAAGAATATGTATTTAAATACATTAAATATACTACAGAATGAGTTTCTGCAACAATCAGATTTTAACACACATGAGCACTAAACATTAACCTATGATAACATACAGAATTCAAGAATCAACGTATGAATCTCAACAATGGTGACAATCAAAAGTACAAAACACCCAGCATGCATTGCACTTTTGATTGTCACCATTGTTGAGATTCATACGGTGATACTTGATGTCTGTGTGTGTCATCATTAATTAACTTTTGGTGCTCATGTCTGTTAAAAAAGGCTATCTGGTTGCTGCAGGAACTGTAGTATCATAAGGTTTATTATGTATGTATCAACAACAACATAACACAATTGTTGAATTCAAATCATCAGGCCATTTCATGATGAACACAAAGCAATCAGCAGACAACCATTACCATCTGATGTTATTTTGTTTCAGCTTCCTTTGCTATTGGAAATGTGTTTCACAACAGTCAGACAAATGTATAATAAGAGTTAGGAGCCCAACTAATGGAAACACTAATCACTATTATGGTGACTTAAACACATTAGAGTTAACCCCCTGTTAATTCTCAATAACAACTTTTGTAGATGTCTAACATAAATAATGTCAGTCTGGTTAGTAATAAGGGAAGCCGGTAATGCTGTTTGTGGAGTTGTTAGATCAGATCTTGAGAGATTTAATGTCTTTTATCTTCAGTTGATTTCATCTAAGGCTGTGACTCTCTTTTTCTGTTCTCTTCTTTCCTTCAGTGATTCTGCTTGTTATCATCAGATGTCTTCAATAATGGTCAATCATCACTCAATTTATCATTTAATTATTTCATTGACATTAACACTGCTTCAGTGGGTGGAATAAAAAATATGGCAGGACTTTTACTTTCTGACTCCTGGACTTTCAGCCTCTGATTTTCAGTGAGTCTGTGTGAGGTAACATTAATCAGAGCTGCTAAGTGCTAACATGAGCTCCTGAAACTCCGCCCCCCTTTTGAGAGCAGCAGCTCATTTGCACTTAAAGGGACACTCAGAAACAGAGTGTTTTTTTTTTTTTTTTTTTTGCTCACCCTCAAAAAGTGACAAATTTAACATGCTATAAAATTATCTGTTGGGTATTTTGATTTAAAGTTCACATTCACACTCTAGGGACATCAGAGACTTTAGATATACTGCTCAAAATGAATACAAAAAGTATTGTGACAAGTCAGCAGATCAAGTTGATACTTAATTTCCACTAAAGAAATAAAATTTCTGGAAAAAAACTAATGTATGTGCTGCTGTTAGAAGGTGCAGCAAAATACATATCTGAAAACCTGACCAATCACTGCTTTGATCATCACATTTATGAAAGCGATATGTGGCAAAACCTGTCCATTGGCATTCGTGTTCATCTCAGTAGCACGACTGACATGAACCCCAGAAGTACACCAACTGTTTGATTTTGTTGGAAATCTCAGAAGCATAGACCAGGAGACTTTGGGATCTCTTGAAGCAGAAGTTACTCTTTATTGAGAATCACGCTGTGCGTCGCTGTGGTCATCCAAAATCTAACTAAAGCAGTGACTTGGTAGTTCATATACATTCAAGGGGGAGGGATACATAGAGTAGAGGTGTGGACAATCTAAACAAAGGATGCAAATGCAGTACAGGAATCAGATCATTGCTTACATTTCCTAGCCATGATATAATCAGCATAACTGTGTCATTCAAATGCATAGGTGCTAATCCAATCAGTCTGGCAGTATCACCTATACCTTTACATTATCATAGAGACAAAAGCACTGCTGTATCTTGAGCTTGTCCTGCCAAATGGTCAGGATGTAAGATCCGCAGATCTTAAACGGATTCTTAAATTTGTAATTCCACTGTTCCCCCTTTGAGAGTTCTAATAACTCTCACATAATACAAATTTAAACATTCTTAAATCCCTTCTATAACATATGTTTGTTAACATAAGTTCCATCTTCCAGTCATGCAACTTGTAACAGTTACAGGCACATACATCTTATTCTGTGTCGTGTCCAACATTTACATAAGTGTTGTTCTTTAACTTGAGTATACTGTTGACACACATATACAACGCAGGGTGGTAACATGTTGTATTAACTACATGATGACACAGAAAAACCATGTAGCATAAGCGTGGAAGTCCTAAAAGTCCATGGTGCCTGAATAGCTGTGGAGTCTGTTCCCTGTAGAGTCCATTTCCATGTTTGTCCCAAGATGATTCTTTGTCGTTGTGCAACTCCGAGTTGCTCAGATGACTCCGTCATCATGAAGGTTGTTCATGGTTATCTGAGGTGATGCTTTACACCAGGTGCTGCTTGAGACGTCATGGCATATACACATACCTGCACACAAGAAAACAAAGAAAAAGCAGACTAGCAGTATTCATGCATAGACTTTAGTACGTTACACCTCTGATGATCCTATAGTTTTTCTGTCTAACTCTGATCATCATAAACTTCTAGTGATCGTATAGTGGTTTTGTTCTTCTTTTTCTTAACCTAGTCTTAATCAATTTGACACCTATAGACCAGTAAGGTGGGGATAAACTGAGAGAGGGGGAAACCTATGAGGAAGACTTCACCACAGGGTTTAGCCCCCGAGGCCTTATGCACTTCGGTTCTTCCCTGGGCTCCTCACTGGTCTGTGTGTCCTATTCTCTCCCTGTAGTTAGTTTCCAAATTTAATGTGCTACATCTCCATCTTCCATTGAAACATCAGTCATAGCAGACATCATAACCCATTGAGGATGGAAAAGTGAATGGAGTGTGCTGTAGCATAACATTTAAGGCTGTGAGTGTACTTAACCTGTGTCCCCAAATGGTGGAAGTGATAGTCAACTTTCTTTTGTTCAGAATGAGTCTTTAAGCTTTCTTGTAAATGACTGGGGAAATTAAGCACTCACAGCCCAAATGGTTAGCATGTCAGCAAGCTGCTGCTCCAAGAGTTTGGAGAAGAGGGGAGGGGCAGTTTCAGTGTAGCAAGTAGACTGAGTAGGAGCTGAGTAAAGCTGTTCATTTCTTTTAATGTCTTTTTGTTTTTCCTACACTCTTTCATCCAATGTCCAGGTTTACCACAGTAATGACATCTGCCTTCTCTCTTAGGACATTTACGTTTCTGTCGATTCTCTGTGTTGACCTTAAAGGATGCTGCTGCAATCTTTACTCTTGTCTTGACATCTGAGTCTCTTTCCCAAATAGCTAACCTATCCAAGTTGTTTTGCAGGGTTCCATTGGACCATGTGAGGTCTAAGAAAGGCAATGCATTTCTGTATTCTGATGAAAGCCCATCAAACCACATGCGGACCAGTGGTCCATTATCCTCTAACACCTTCTCTGGAGTGTCAACTATTCCACTGTATGCTGCCGCTGACTGACAAAATCTTTCAGTGTACTCACTTACAGTTTCATCCTTCTTCTGTACACAACTAGTGATCTTTGACCAGTCTACCTTTGGTCCAACAAGGTTCTGTAACACTCTCAGAACTCCTTCTCTCAATTCGCCTTTGCTGGAATGCTGAAACTCAGAATTATTTACAGCACTTTCAAAATCATTGAATTCTGACTCTTTCAGGATTTGTGACATTAGCTGTGTGACTTCAGCTAGGGACATATCATAGAGCTTCATTTTTGTGGACAACTCTGTCCTAAACTCAGAAAGAATTGCTGAGAATTTGCCATCAGTGCATAGAAATTTTTCTATGTCTTCAGGACCTATAGAGGTACTGACTGCTTGTAACTGCAGTATGGGGGTTACAGATGGAACTGTGTCAACCCCTTTTGCCCTACTCTGAGCCTTTTGTCTCGCTCCACACACTTCAACTGCATTTACATCTTTATCCATGAATCCAGTATTGCTATTGCCCTCTAGTCTACAGAAAGACTGTAAGTCAGGATAGCTTTCAACTGACTGTTGGTCTTTTGAGTCACATTTAGTTGAGGCTTTGTTAAGGCCCAACTTCTGAGTGAGACAAGACACTCTAGTGTGCAACTGTTTGTTCTGCTCTTCTAACTTAGCAATATGTTGGATTTGTTCTTGTGCAATGGATAGAGTAAATTCTTTGTGGCAGCAGATAATGCCCTTCATATTTTTCTTCTGAATACAAGCACCAAGTACCTTTTTGCATTCTTCAATGGACCAAACTTTTTCTGGATGAATCCCAAATTTCTTTGTCAAATGCAATCTGACTGACTCAGTCACTATTGAGTCCATGTGTTTTCCTAACACTGATTTGAACTCACTATCTGTCCATAAAGGAGTAGCTAGTCCACCTTTCTCAGTTGTTGGAATAAGTCTAGCGTTCTTTCTCAACATTGTGTAATGTCTTTCTGGTACAACAATACACTTCAACACTTCCCTGACAGAAAAGAGGTTAACCTAGTTAATACACATCGTAATGTATTCAACCTTCTCTGGTGAGCAGAGTAGAACCAACTTGCTAACACACTTTAACAGTTGTAACCTTCCTTGAATTAACAGAGGATGAACCTTCTTCTCTAGCAAAGTAGAGGATGGCTATTCTGTTAACACACCACCTTCCCTGATAAAACAGAGGACAACACAAATTATTAGCACTTTACACTAATTCTTCCCTGCCTGAACAGAGGATACCTAATTATTAGCATGTGATGCTAAACTTCCCTGCCTAAACAGAGGATAAACTTCATCTCTAAAAGAACATTTTTAGAGAATAACTTAGTTAACCAAACCCTACAGCTGTCTGTTAACTCTTCTCTGACGGCGCAGAGGATAACAACTGGTCTTAATGGTTCTTTTGGATAGAGTATCACTCACCAACCCTTGGGTGTACAGGAAAATTCAGCCTGGATCTTCTTTTGGATCAGATCTCTGTTGTGCTTGAAGTTCCAATCTGGATTGAGGTGAGAAGCTCTATCCGGGTCACGGCACCAAAACTGTTGGAAATCTCAGAAGCATAGACCAGGAGACTTTGGGATCTCTTGAAGCAGAAGTTACTCTTTATTGAGAATCACGCTGTGCGTCGCTATGGTCATCCAAAATCTAACTAAAGCAGTGACTTGGTAGTTCATATACATTCAAGGGGGAGGGATACATAGAGTAGAGGTGTGGACAATCTAAACAAAGGATGCAAATGCAGTACAGGAATCAGATCATTGCTTACATTTCCTAGCCATGATATAATCAGCATAACTGTGTCATTCAAATGCATAGGTGCTAATCCAATCAGTCTGGCAGTATCACCTATACCTTTACATCATCATAGAGACAAAAGCACTGCTGTATCTTGAGCTTGTCCTGCCAAATGGTCAGGATGTAAGATTCGCAGATCTTAAACGGATTCTTAAATTTGTAATTCCACTATTTCAAATGTATTTTTGAACCAGTCACCTATAAATGTCATGTGATTTATCACTGAGAGCAACTGATGTCACCACAACCCATTCATTATTTCCTGATTTGTGATGTCAAAGGCAGCAATCCGTCTAATTGTTATTTTTATTGTTGCTTTTCCAGTGTTGTATGTAGAACTCTAAAACATGCCATTGAAGAACATATGTTTTTCTCATTCACAGATTCTCGATTATGAATTATGGACAGTTCCCTCCTCCATTTAATGGACCGGCAATGGTCCAGACCCACATTCCTCCCCAGATGCCAGCACCGCAGGTTTATCAAAACCAACAAAGTCAGCAGACTCTTACTCTTGTATTCAGTTCAGAAACTATTTGTCATTGGTAACAACAGTACTTTAATAATGATCTTTTTTTCCAGTTCAAACAACTACTGTATACAATCAACCAGTCCCACAGATGATCCAGACTTCTGGCATGGGTAAGAGTTGATGTTTACCATGTAGTTTACAGAGGGGTAAAGTCCAGGAGTCAGAAAGTTATCATCAGGTGTCTTCAATAATGGTCAGTCATCATTCAATTAATCACTTAATTATCTCATTAACTTTAACACTGCTTCAGTGAGTGGAATGAAAAATATGGCAGGGCTTTTACTTTCTGACCCCTGGACTTTACACCTCTGCATTTTCTAAACATTGAGAAGGGAAAAATTAATTACATAGTTCTGGCAAGAAACTGTGATGATGCAGGCTGATTGCATTTAACTCCCTGAGGTCTGAAAACGCGCCGGCGCGTTTTGCAGGATTTTTTTTTCATATCGCAGCAAAACAGACTTAAAATACGCTGTCGTGATGCGTGATTTCTCCCTCTGAACAAACTCCAATCTGATAGTTCTCAGAAAATGATCTGTAACTTATGAATACTAATCACAAAAAAATGACACATATGTCTAAAGAAATGTTGAAATGTCAGGTTTTAAATCGTGCAAGTCAAATTGAAAAGAAACATTCTGTGTTTATGTAATCTGTATGAAAAGAGAGCCATGTCAGAAGTCAGTGATTCAGCTCATGATCTGCTAATGCGGCCACGACCACGGAGCCAGCGCTATTCAGACGCAAATTCAGAGGCAATACATGTATCTCAATCCTGTATTTATTGTCTTGAAAAGTGTTTTTTTGGATGTTAAAGCCATGGTTAGCGATCTCTAGAAGACATGCCGTTAGTTCCTAGTTCCTTTTCTTCTTTATATGAATTTGTGGCCTAAAGGTGTACAGAAAGCGCCCTCCGGCTGCAAGTATGAATTGAAAACACCATTCCTGAAATGTCCTCTTCTTCTTTATATGAATTTGTGTACAAAAACTAAATTAATATATTGTTTTATATGAAGGAGTAGGCAGCATAATTTTTACATAATTCTGAAGCAAAAACTCTAGTCTACAACCTCAAATACCCAGAAGTCTTGTGAACACAGATTTAATATACTTTTTTTGGCCTTATTTCAGTGACTTAAGTTTTTTGTTTTTTCAATAACCACACATAAACATTATTCCTTCAAAAATACAAACATGTACATACATGTTCCTCACATATTATTGTAGCCTAGTTTGTGCTGAATACAGTGTAATGACACTTTTGTCATTTATATGTTTATGAACAACAGAAAAAAGCACAAATGTCAGGGCATGTCAAAACTTCTCCAGGACCCCAACAATTCTCAGACCCCTGGGGGTTAACTAATTTGGTAGTGATCACATAATTATCTACACAGCACAGCTGGTTGGTTGGTTTCTGTTGCGTTCAAACATTCAAATATTTCAGACGACAATCACAAAGGCAACAGTCAAACACTGACCACCAACATGGTGACCAAACATTTTCAATAAAACATCAACATCTAAACCTGTTAATTCTCAAAAAGAACTTCTGCTGAGATCTTGAGAGAATTAATGTCTTCTTTTATCTTCACATTTCAGGCTGTGTAGCTTTAAGTCAGTTGTAGTTGTGTTTCATTTTATGAGAGTGCAAATATCGACATTAATTGTGGGCGCAAAAGTGATGTTGATTCATTGAGGTTAACGTTGACACATTAACATTGATTTTATCATTGCTTGCTATCTGGAATAAGCATTGCGCTTTATCACCATATTTAGTAATGGTAGTACTCAATGACACATTCTTTTTTAAGAGCAATATTTATTAGCAATGCTAAATGTGTGTAGTTGATTCAGATGCTTGTGTGTCTGACTCTGAGTTAGGCCTGGGCGATAAAACGGTATCGATATTTATCGACAGTACACCTTATTCGATAACGATAGAAAAAATGTTCGATACAACTCTCAATATAGTTTCACTTAAATGCATTAAAATGTAAACAGACATGAAGTTCGGTTGCATGAAGAACTCTAAAGCTCGCTCCGTCCCTGGATCACAAACAGACAAAGTGACAAGCAAACAAGATGCTGTGGAGTTCAGTTGCACAATCGCAATGAGATCAGAACACACAAACACATGAAAACGAGTGCTGTACCTGCCGGTGACGAGGAGATTGTGAATAAAAAAGGACTTATAAGCTTGTGAGTGTGGCAGTTTCATGGTTTTCTTACGTCTTTCAGTTGATTTACTTCAAGGTTTGTCTTGAAAGAGCAGTTGTCATGTAGATATTGTAATGACCCAGCATTCAACACCAGCAGCCGGTTGCATTATGGGTATTTGTTTGAGTTGATTTATGCATTATTTAAGCAAGACAGTTGGGTTTTTGCTTTAGCAAAGTAATGTGTGTTTATGTTCAAGTTAATTTGGTTAATTTACCACCTGGTTATATAAAAAGTGTGCCTCTCACCATCATGGAGAGAGATGTGTACAGGAGGGACTTGACAATCTGGCCTTGGCTGTGTAGTTTTTTTTTTAGCTGTGTTCTGAATAAAAGGTAGAAAAAGACAGTAGTATCTCCTGCTGTTTTGTTCTATCTATAGAGATATTCATGATTGAATAGTGTATAAGACAAGAGCGTTCATGTTAGTAATGGCTAATGGCTCTGGTTATCCCCATGCTCTACTAAAGAACAGTCAGTTATCACAGTATTAACAGCTGCACAAACAGTGTTTCCACACAGTTCTGTTTGTTTTCTCTTTCAGCTCCAATGGTTTACACCCAACAGCCCACTGCTCCTGCGTTTGACCAGGGTGAGCAGAAAAGATTTATATTCATGAGACTAAAGGCCCCGATATACTTCATACAAAGTTCCTTTTGTTCTTTGTTTAGGGGTCAAACAAAGCTCGAAATAGGTGAGCAATGATATACTGTAATCAACATCTGACGCCGCTAGATGAATATGTAAATATGTGCTGTGCATTTCTTAACAAAATAAACATTTTTATAGAAAACATTATATTAGTATTTTTATAGAAAGCATAAGAAAAGTGTCTGATAACAACATTTGTATGTTAGCACGAGCTCTGCAAATTAGCACTGTAGTCACATTTATTTCAGAGGTGTAAAGTCCAGGAGTCAGAAAGTAAAAGTCCTGCCATATTTTTATTCCACCCACTGAAGCAGTGTTAAAGTTAATGGGATGTTTTAAGTGATTAATTGAATTATGATTGACCATTATTGAAGACACCTGATGATAACAAGCAAAATCACAATTTAAGTCACCATCATAGAGATCAGCCTTGGTTGGGCTCTTGATCCTTGACTTTTTAATATTAGGTTTTTATTTGGGTGATTCTAACTGTCATCAATTATCACTCAATTAATCACTTAATTATCTAATTAACTTTAACCCTGCTTCAGTGGGTGGAATAAAAATATGGCAGGACTTTTACTCTCTGACCCCTGGACTTTCCACCTCTGGTTTATTTATATAGCTCTTTATTCAATAGAATGCTTAAAAACTATCAGCTTTACAGTATCAAGCTTAAAAAAACAATGTCAGTGCCTCATTTCATATAATGCAATATAAAGCGGCTATCCAGTGTGTTCATGTTTTCACCCACTGAGATCTTACCTCAACGAATTCAACACGCGAAATGCGCCAGAGAAAAGTTCCACGCAAATGAAGGCTGAGCCTCAACGCACACCTCCTATTACGCTATCGTCAAGGACCAATGGTAGATGTTTTGCAGCTGGAGCGAACTTTTCCTGAAAGTTAGCTTTGGCAAGCCGTTTCGAACTTCCAAAAAGAACACAAAACAAACTTCGATTTGGCATTGTTTTGCTCTAAATTACGTCACATCAGTTTGTTATTCATTTTCGCTTGTATATCGGGGCCTTAATACAATCAAGCACTACTGAAGGTTTCAGCATGCACATGATGCACATGTATAGTATACTATACTGGAGATTTATGATCATATTATATGTATTTTCATCAAAATTACCTCTTTTTCTGCATATGTATCCCCAGAAATAGTTATTGCACCACGTCTGACTGAACTTCCTGGGCAGATAAAATGTCCTTACTGCAAGAAGCAGATCGTCACAGAGATGAACTTCATCAATGGGACGTTGGTGTGGGCCATCTGTGGAAGTCTTGGCATTTTACTGTAAGGAACCGCATTCACCAATTCCTACATACACTGAAAAAAATGGTTTAAAATTTTACCTTAGGTGTACAACAAGTTGTTGCTGAGGCAGTACCTTTAAAGGGACATTTTGTACCTTTTTTACTCCAAAAAGGTATTAATATTCGAGGTAAAGTCCAGGTTCAGAAAGTAAAAGTCCTCCAGTATTTTGTTCCAGTCACCTGGATTTGCTAATTAGCACAGCTTTTCAACCAGGAGGAACACAGCAAAAACTCCAGTGTTAAAAGAACTCTCCTGGGAGTAGTGAGACCAGAGGTGGAAAGTCCAGGGGTCAGAAAGTAGAAGTCCTGCCATATGTTTATTCCACCCACTGAAACAGTGTTAAAGTTAATGAGATAATTATTAGTGTTGGTTAATTGAATGATGATTGGTGCTTGTTGACAGAAGGAGAAAATCACAAATCTCTCTAACATTTATTTATTAATTTAATAAACATTCATTGTGTGATAATTTTAACACAGTAAATGTTTCAGGAAGGTGATCTGAATTTTGATCTGATCTGAGTTAGATTTAAATTATTGATTACAGCAGCACTGTGATTCTACAGCAGAAGATCAGTGTTTTCAATATAATCCAAAAGATTTCTCAAAAGTTGTTCTGATTTAAAAAAAAAAAAAAAAAAAAAGGAAAAAAATATTTTTTTAGGCACACACAGACATCAAGAATCAGCGTATGAATCTCAACAGTGGTGAGGATAATAAAGCATGTTGCAGTGCATTCTGGGAGCCACCAATCAAAATTCATCAATGGCTCCCATCATGCAATGGCTTATCTGTGATGGTGACATAAAACTGTGATTTTCTACTTTGGTGATTCTGCTTGTTAACAGCAGGTGTTCATCATTAATGCTCAAAAGTCACACGATTAATGAATTATCTTGATTTTAATGGTCTTGTTTTGGTTTTAGAGGTCTGGTCTTCACCACAAAGTTGTGTAAATGTGTTAATTTTAAAATGACACATAATATGTGTAAAACAACTGAATCCTTCCAACACATTTTTATGCAATATTAACACAAAATGTGTAAACTAGAGTGTTACACATAATATGTGTCATTTTTCTACACATTTGTATGGAAAGTTTTATACATGAGGCCCCTGGACTTTACACCTTTACAATATTAGTACCTTTTTGGAGTAAAAAAGGTACAAAATTGTTCCTTTAAAGGTACTGCCCCAGCAACAAGCTGTTGTACCCCTAAAGGTACAATTTTAAACCTTTATTTTTCTGAGAGAGGAATCACAAATAGTTTTATTTTAATTTTGCACTTAGGGTCATTTTTTGTGGATATTTAGTTTCTGATTGAATTGAAGAACCACTAACCAATAGCACGAGAAAAGAAAACTAATTTTTCAACACACTATTTTTTTCTGTTGTTTTCTCTCCAGGATCTGGCCGTTTTGTTTGATTCCATTATGTGTGAATTCCTGCAAGGACATAGAGCATTACTGTCCAAGCTGCAAAAGCCTCATCCATGTGTACAAACGCATGTAGCTTGTCAGAAATCTGAATGACCAGAAGAAAAACTTACTTCTCTTTCCTTCTTTATGCAGATAGATAGATGATAGATAGATTAGATAGAATCACACGTTTCTTATTATAAAATGTATAATTAACTCTGCAGGATAGTGTAATTAAGCAAAATATCTACGTACTATTTGTTGCCATTTATGCACAACATGTATGTTTATTTTTGTTTGTTTTTTATTTGATTAAAATATTCTTAATTGAAAGGTCAGCAAAACTTTTTTTTTCCCTCAAAACCCCTAAAATAAACAAGATTTTAGCACTTTGGTATACTTTGCGGTTTTTAAAGTGCTTTAAATAAATGATTGATTGGTTGATTGGTTGATTGATTTGTTGTATCAGATTATGTTTATCTGATAATATATCATGTTTTTTCAGATCTAATCTAGATAATACCACACCACAAATGGGTCATTTGCCTTATTTTCAACTTATTGCAACTATGTGTAACTGGTACTTGACTCCGAAACTAAACCACACATACATAACACAATCCTTTGATTTTACTCTTTGTAGTGTGGACACTAGATGATGTTCCTGTGGGGTTGAAAGGGTTAAAGGTGCAACATAAAAAGACACACCCACAAAATGTATTTTAATAGTAACAAACTGTAATTTAAAAAAACAGTTATATAATGGCAACACTGTTGCCAGTAGTTTACTGTAAAATTGAGTTTTGTGGGTTACCATCGTGCTGAGGAGTAGTAGCCAACTATTATTATAAAATGCTGGGTTAAAAACAACTGGGTTGTTTTAACCCAACTATTGTGTAAAAATTGCTGTATTGCTTGCTTAAAATGATCCTCAAATATGTTGGAAATGAACATTTATTAATATTAAATATAATAATTAAACAATAAACATTTAAATTGTTTATTAATAAATGATCACCTTTTGATTATTATTGTTGCCTCTAGTAATTATGTATCAGATTTTTAATATCCAATCTATTTTGGGTTCATTTTAAGCTAGCCATATAGTAATTTTTAAACAATAGTTGAGTTAAATAAAACTACCCAGCAGGTTGGGCAAACATTTAACCCAACTGCTGGGTTAAAACAACCCAATCCATTTTCAACCCAACTTGGGTTGTTTTCAGTGCCAGTTATTTTGGATATACTGTATATCATATGGCAAATTTTCTCAAGAAAAAAAAAAAAAGCTCAACTAATGCTTTATATAAATGGGAATCATTTGGTACTACATTAATATTGAAGGTTAAAATGAACTGATTTGTGTACAAATTGAAACTACACTTAAGGAATTTTTTGTAATAATAAAGTAGGCCTACTAACTTTAAAATTATCGTTTTTTGAAATATAAATGGTGGCTGTCAACTTGATGGATTTATTCAAACATTCATAGGCTACTGAAGAACATTAAAAAATATAATTAGGCCTAATATGTAATGTGCATATGTTTAGCTAAATGCTCCTCTCTAGAGTTCACTTTTCTAGCTGACTAATGAGTTTATGGTCACTGAATGTTTTTCTGAGGTAAATGTGACGTTACGTGACATTGTTTACAAGCTGTTATAACATCTTTTTGCGGTTAAAACACTGATTACGCGAATACACAAGACATTTAGTTAAGATGTATTGTATATTTTAACATACCTTCAAAAGTTCATTCATGTTCATTTCACGCTGTAACTGGTATTAAAACAGAGGAGTTTACGTGCGCTTCACGCAGCCATTTCTCTTGAACTGATGAGCCTACAGCGGTCATGACACATTAAAGAGCGCCAAAACTAAAATGGCCAGAATCTACGTTTCATGTCAAAAGCAACAAACGACAAATCATATTGTGATTTTTACTGGATGGTTACGTAGGCCTATCCTCGCGCTTTTTTAAGTGGGTATAAGGAAATCCTTGACCTTTCCTAGTGGGTATATGGCGTATACCTGCGTATCATGTAGACTACACCACTGGTGTTGCCAGTAGGCTATATAATTGTATAATTGTCAAATTAAACAATAAAACATCTGAAGCTCTGTTAATTCTCAGAAAGAGCTTCTGTAGACGTCTGACAGAAATAAAGTTAATCTGGTTAGTAAAAAGTGAAGCTGGTAATATTATTTTTGTTGTTTAACCCTCCTCTGCTGAGATGTTGAGTCATTTAATGTCTTTTATCTTGAGTTGATTTCATCTAAGGCTGTGGCTGAAGTCAGCTGTAGTTCTTGTGTTTCTGCTCGTCTTTTTTCTTTTCTTGTTGTTTCTTTTCTTTCAGTGATTCTGCTTGTTAACAGCAGGTGTTTATCACCAATTCTCAATTACCACTTAATTAATCAATTAATTATCTGATTAACTTCGACAATGCTTCAGTGTTGTGGACTCATATGTGTTCATTAAACACTGGGGATTTTGTTGTAGGGTTTAAAGGGTTACACTTTTCTACAGCAATAAACTGTAAATTAATTTTAAAGCAACAAACCGAAAAACAGTAATTTACTGGCAACTCTGTTGAACAAATAAACATTACATAACTATTTGGTTTAGTTGGGTCAGTATATTAAATGGGGTATACCTTATTTAATAATTTAATGTTAATTGCATTTTAATTAAAAATAAAAATGACCCCAAAAATTCACACTGCTCCAAACAGGTGAAAACTGACCCAAATAAACCAAATTGTTTTCACACGAGAATGAACCTCATGGTTCTTGAACATCAAGCAAACATGCTTGAGCTTCTGTTTACTAGAACTGATGAGTGTTGATGAATGATTATATGTGAATAAAAACATAAATTCAATCTGTTCATCATATAAAGCAACTGAGTCTCTTCAGAAAATTTGGACTAAACCGCTCAATTCATATGGAGTAGTTGTACGATTTCTTTATGTACCTTTTTAAGTGTCAAAGCGGTAATTGCGTAGCTGTCTATGGAGGGACAGAAAGCTCTGAGATTTTATCAAAAATATCTTAATTTGTGTTCTGAAGATGAACGAAGGTCTTATGGGTGTGGAACAACATGAGGGTGAGTAATTAATGACTGAAATTTCATTTTTGGGTGAACTAACCCTTTAAGTTGAATGCTGCCTTGCAATGCATTTGCAAAGATGATCCTGTGAGGATGACAATTCAGAAACAAAAATCAGATACTAGGACACCATCTAGTGGCTAATAAATGAAACAGTAACAAATGAAAACAAAGTCTGTTTTATTTAAATATTCAGTTCTGGACCAAAGATAACTTTAAAGAAAGATTTTGTGTGACTACTATTCATAAATTGGTCTCCATTTGGTGGATACAGCCTTGCAATGCAGGCAGAGAAAAGATGATCATGGGGATATAAGTAAAATTGAAAACCATTTTTTTTTTTTACCATTAGATTATTTCTACATTATCCTTATTTATCACAAATAACTGGCATGAGTGTGTTTGTACAGTGTAGAAAAGCTCTCTGATTCAACAGTGTTCATTCAGCACCTCAGGGCTTCGTCATCTTACTGTGATTCTGCATCACTCCATTTTCCACTGTGCAGGAGAATGACGGCACTACAGCTTGGCCTGACATGACAGTTTCGTTTGAGTTACTGAGACAGTACAAAACAATTGTTTTAGAAAAATATATCATATATACACACACACTCTTAGGAAAAATGGTACCAAATTAGGGTTCTTTTGCTTGTTTAGAACCTTTTTGGTGCTAAATAGAACCCTTTTATAAGGTTCCATAAAGAACCATTATTTGAAAGTGCTATATAGGACCTTAATGACTTAATGGTGTTATAAATAACCTTTTTAATTATAGTGTATTTTCATTGATATTAGTATATTAGTATCTTCATATTATTAATATTACTATTATTAATATTATTTTGTGTGTGTGTGTATGTATGTATATATATATATATATATATATATATATATATATATATATATATATATATATATATATATATATATATATATATATATATATATACACCGAGTTTGTTCCAAATTATTATGCAAGTGACATTACATTACATTATTGTACTGACATTAAGATTTAGATTTTAGTTTTTCTTATTTATCCATGTCTTTTTAGATAACTGGTATCAATCTAAGAAAAAATTATTTGGCAGCAAACAGGTATTTGAAGCTGCTGGAGTCTCTGGAGTCTCAAGAAGCTCTCCATGCAGGCTGGCAGTTGTGCGTAAAGATGCAATTCAGCCACTCCAAACCAAAACTCACAAAGAGAAACATTTACAGTGGGTGTAGAAATACATTTTCAAACAGTTTTATTGCTGTGGTGTTTTTTTGCAGCATGGGATAGTGCACAGTGCATTGTATTTCAGAAGGCACTATCCTCCTTTTTATACCATAGCTGAAAATGGCCAGTTATGAACTCCACATATCTTGCAAAAGTCATTTTAATACCCTCAGAGACCCTAAAGGCACCTTCCATCTCACTTCCCAATATTCCAGCCCAAATCTTCACCCACCAGCTCCTTGCTGACATCGCAGTCTTGTTGGAACGTGGTGGCCATTCACCAACCATCCAGAAATCATTCCGTTTAGACCATCCACTGTAGTACGGCATTAGTCAGTGAATAAAACTATTTAAAAATGAGTCTTCATGTACTTCTAAACCCACTGTTAATGTTTATCTTTGTGAGTTTTGGTTTGGAGTGGCTGAAATGCATCTTTACACACAACTGCCAGCCTGCATGGAGAGCTTCTTGAGACTCCAGAGACTCCAGCAGCTTCTAATACCTGTTTGCTGCTCAACACTTGCTTTTTTATAGCTGCCCTTTTAATACAATACATTTTTTTGATAGGAACTTTCCTCAATAAGCCTTTATCTGACCGAGTTCTGCTGTGCTGTAAATCACTCACAAATCTTATGATAATTTGATAATCTCCATTCAGTTTCACACAGTATTAGTTGTTTTCATGCCTTTTGCACAACATTGCACCATTTCATGCTTTTCATCTTCAGAAAGATCTTTCTTCCTCCCCATATTGCATGAGAACTATGACTTGATTAATAATGTGGAACAACCTCTATTAGGGTTTCCATAGACCTGACAAAAATCTTTTTGTCTGAGATTGATACAGTTATCTAAAAAGACATGGATAAATAAACAAAAACATTTTCTTAGAAAAACTAAAATCTGAATGTTTACTGTACTGAAATCTTACTGATATGTCACTTGCATAATAATTTGGAATGCTGTGTGTGTGTGTATATATATATATATATATATATATATATATATATATATATATACATTACGGGGATGTTACTTTAGAATAGTCATTCACACAGAAAATAAGGGTTTAATACATTTTTTACTCCAAAAAGTATAAAATATCAGAGGTGTAAAGTCCAGGTTCAGAGAGTAAAAGTCCTCCTCAGTATTTAGCTCAAGTCACCTGGATTTATCGTTATGATAAGCAGAATCACACTCTAAAAAGAAATGTGTCAAAAAATAACACACATTATGTGTAGCACTCTAGTTTACACATTTTGTTTCAATGTGTAAATGTGTTGGCAGAATTAAATTGTTTTACACAGGTTGTGTTAATTTTAAAACTACACATAATATGTATATTTGTTCACAGCATCAACACAATCTGTGCAGCCAAGAACACCTGTAATGTGTTAATATTACACATTTACACAACTTTGTGTTCATTTCAGAGGTGAAGACCAGACCTCCAAAACCAGGACCATTCAAGACCAGAGGTGTGATCGAGAAAAGACCTTCCAAGACCAAAACCAGACCATTCAATCAAGATAATTCATTAATCATGTGACTATTGAACATTAAAGGTTAGTTCAGCCAAAAATGAAAATTCTGTCATTTATTACTCACCCTCATGCTGTTTCACACCCGTAAGACCTTCGTTAATCTTCGGAACACAAATTAAGATATTTTAGTTGAAATCCGATGGCTCAGTGAGGCCTTCATAGGGAGCAATGACATTTCCTCTCTCACGATCCATTAATGTACTAAAAACATATTTAAATTGGTTCATGTGAGTACAGTGGTTCAATATTAATATTATAAACCAACGAGAATATTTTTGGTGTGGCAAAACAACAAAATAATGACTTATTTAGTGATGACCGATTTCAAAACACTGCTTCAGGAAGCATCGGAGCACAATGAATCAGTGTATCGATTCATGAATCAGATCGCGGTTCAAACCCGCCAAACTGTTGAAATCACGTGACTTTAGCGCTCCGAACTGCAGATTTGATTCACTGATTCATAATGCTCTGAATCTTCCTGAAGCAGTGTTTTGTAATCAGTCATCACTAAATAAGTTGTTATTTTGTTGTTTTTTTTGGCGCACCAAAAATATTCTCGTCGCTTTATAATATTAATATTGAACCATTTTAATCACATGAACCGATTTAAATATGTTTTTAGTACCTTTATGGATCTTGACAGAGAAAGTGACATTACGCCCTATGCAGGCCTCACGGAGCCATTGGATTTGAACTAAAATATCTTAATTTGTGTTCCAAAGATTAACGAAGGTCTTACGGGTGTGGAACAGCATGAGGGTGAGTAATAAATGACAGAATTTTGATTTTTGGCTGAACTAACCCTTTAATGATGAGCACCTGATGATAACAAGCAGAATCACCAAAGGAGAAAATCACAAATTTTAATACACCATCATGGAGATGAGTGTTTGCTTTAGTTGAGCTCTTGACCCTTGACTTTTTTATATTAGATTTTGTTTGGTTGCTGTAACTAAATCATAAAAGCCAGCTAAACAAAGAGAAAAGATGATCAGGTGGTGTTAGTTAAGTTTTTACATAATCATTATTGAACTCATTTAGAGCCCAATCTCTGAGTTAATTTACATTATTGATTACAGCAGCACTGTGATTCTACAGCAGAAGATCAGCTTTTACAATATAATCTGAAGATTTCTCAAAAGCTGTTCTGATTTTAAAATAAATTATTTCTTTTAGGCACACACAGACATCAAGAATCAGCCTGTGAATCTCAACAACGGTGACAAGCAACATATTCTGATCAACAGATCAACTCTGAACATCAGAAAACAAGCTACTAAAAAGTTGCATAAACAGAACAAAATAAAATATGAGAATAAAGGAAATTACTAAGACAATTCAGCTCATAATTTATTCATGCAGCAATGCATGATGGGAGCCATGGATGAATTTTGATTGGTGGCTCCCAGAATGCACTGCAACATGCTTTATTATTCTCACCACTGTTGAGATTCACAGGCTGATTCTTGATGTCTGTGTGTGCCTAAAATAGTTTTTTAAAACAGAACAACTTTTGAGAAATCCTTCAGGTTATATTGAAAAAGTTGATCTTCTGCTGTAGAATCACAGTGCTGCTGTAATCAATAATGTAAATTAACTCAGAGATTGGGCTCTAAATGAGATCAATGATTCAGATCAAATAATGATTATGTGAAAACATAACCAACACCACCTGGTCATCTTTTTTCTTTGCTTGACTAGCTGATAGTAATGGCCGATTTCGAAACACTGCTTCATGAAGCTCCGAAGCTTCATGAATCTTTTGTTTCGAATCAATGATTCGGAGCGTGTATCAAACTGCTAAAGTCACGTGATTTTAGTAAACGAGGCTTTGTTATGTCATCACTGTTTCGAAACAGTTTGAAATTTCAGTGGTTCACCGATAGAGGGCGATGATAAAGTGAGCCCATGAATCATGCAGATCATGAGAACTTTTGAACAAGTGTGCTTTACCCTATGGTTTTACCTGATCTCCGATCAGTTTTATACATTTGTAGATGTTTTAATTATACATTAGAATAATTAAAATTAATAATGGTAGTTATTAATCTCTTATTGGCCTGTTTAGCTTGAGCCATGGAACAGAGAAACAAGCCTTTAAAATTGATAAAAGAACACATATTATACAGACACTCTATATTAAGTCTAATTAGATGACTAGTTAATTCAATATGATTGATTTTACTTTCAATAAAACTTTTGCAATACATTTGTTAAATAGTATTTTTAATGCATGTTTGGCCTGAGTTTTGTTGCACTTACACTGTTCTGACCACTAGGGGTCACCATGGAGACAGGTGTCAGATTGTTTTGAAGCCTCGAATCATTACGGCACATTTGATTAAACTGTTTCAGTGTTTCACGAAGCCTTGATCTGCCCATCACTACTAGCTGATACAACAACCCAAACAAAATCTAACTTAAAAAAGTCAAGGGTCAAATGCCCAACTAAAGCAAACACTCATCTCCATGATGGTGGCTTAAAATTTGTGAATTTCTCCTTTGATTCTGCTTGTTAACATCAGATCACCTTCCTGACACATTTACTGTGTTAAAATCATTGACTCAGTGAATGTGTCAGAATTAACACACAAGTGTTGTCCTTAAACTCACACTGATGTGTAAGAATTTAACACTTTTTGAGTCAGTTTTAACACATCCTTTCTAAGAGTGTGTATTGCATTCATTTTAACTGGTCAAAAATAGCACATCTATGACACAAATTGTGTGATTTATGACACATTAGTGTGTTTAATATTTTAACACTGCCTGTGTTAAGAAGAATAAAACACTGGTTGAGTTAAAAAAAAGTAACACATGTGTTGTCCTTAACTAGACACACAGGTTGTGTTGTTTTTAACACATCTGTTTTAAGAGTGTATGCATGTATAAATAAATAACTATATATATTTAAATATATTTTATATTATATATAAATATAAATATTTTATATATAAATATAAAATTTTTCTTAAATATACATATGTATGTGTGTGTATTTATATACATAATTATTATACACAGAACACACAGACTTTTATTTTGCAAATGATTAATCGTTGTGCAGCCCTACCATGGAGGAAAAAAAAGGTGAATAAAGACTAACAGGAAGAACCTGAACATTTAGAAAACATTATTTCAAGAAATTTACAGCATTTGTACTCGTCCTCCTCTATTTATCTTGTGTTCTGTGAGACATGTGGATGGAGGGAGGGGAGTGTTTGTTCAGCTCTGTGTTTTAGCAGGCTATTATTAAACCTCTTATTAAAAAACCTCAACTAGATCCGAGAGATTTAGTAAATTACAGGCCAATCTCGAATCTACCTTTTAAGATACTAGAAAAGGCAGTTTCAACACAAATGTGCTCCTTTTTAGAAAGAAATGGAATCTGTGAGGATTTCCAGTCAGGATTTAGACCATACCATAGTACTGAGACTGCTCTCGTTAGAGTTACAAACGATCTACTCCTATCATCCGATCGTGGCTGTATTTCTCTATTAGTGTTATTAGATCTCAGTGCTGCTTTTGACACTATCGATCATAACATTCTTTTAAAAAGACTTGAAAACTATATTGGCATTAGTGGAATTGCTTTGGCATGGTTCAAATCGTACTTATCTGACCGTTATCAGTCTGTGGTAGTTAATGAAGAGATGTCGTATCGATCACAGGTTAAATATGGGGTACCACAAGGCTCAGTATTAGGACCGTTGCTTTTCACTCTGTACATGCTGCCCTTAGGAGAGATAATTAGGAAGCATGGTGTTAGTTTTCACTGCTACGCTGACGATACTCAGCTCTATATTTCCTCGCGCCCTGACGAAACCTACAAATTCACAAAACTAACAGAATGCATAGCTGACATTAAAAACTGGATGACAAGAAATTTCTTCTTATTAAATTCAGAAAAAACTGATATCCTAATCTTTGGACCAAAAACTTCCTCACGAAAAAACCTTGAATACTCTCTAACACTTGACGGGTGCTCCATTAAACCTTCGTCCTCAGTTAGGAACCTGGGTGTGCTCTTTGATACCAATCTTTCATTTGAAAGTCATGTTTCTAGTATCTGTAAAACCGCCTTCTTCCATCTAAAAAATATATCTAAATTACGACATATGCTCTCAATGACAAATGCGGAACAGTTGGTTCATGCATTCATGACCTCAAGACTAGATTATTGTAACGCTCTACTGGGTGGTTGTTCTGCTCGGCTTTTAAACAAACTACAGTTGGTCCAAAATGCGGCAGCTAGAGTTCTTACTAGAACCAGAAAGTATGACCATATTAGCCCAGTTCTGTCAACATTACATTGGCTCCCTATTAAACATCGTATAGATTTTAAAATCTTGCTACTTACTTATAAAGCTCTAAATGGTTTAGCTCCCCAGTACCTAAGTGAGCTCTTAATGCATTATAGTCCTTCACGTTTATTGTGATCTCAGAATTTAGGCCAGTTGATAATACCCAGAATATCAAAATCAACTGAAGGCGGCAGATCCTTTTCCTATTTAGCACCTAAACTCTGGAACAATCTTCCTAGCATTGTTCGGGAAGCAGACACACTCTGTCAGTTTAAATCTAGACTAAAAACACATCTCTTTGCTCTTGCATACACATAACACATTATTGTCACATATCATCTGTTTCTGTTTCCCATGTGACCCAGTTTTCCCCAGTCTGATTAGTTCACTTCCACCTGTGTCTAGTTAATTATCTCATCACCTTGTTTAGTTCCCTTTGTTAGTCTCTTGTATATATACCTAGTGTTCTCCTTCTCCTTGTCCGTTCTTGTTGATGTGTAAATGCTGTTCCCTTTGTAGTAATCTCCTGTGTCTTATTAAAGTATCGCTATTATCGTCACCTTCGTCTCTGTCATGTCTGGTTTTGCAGCAACCGTAACAACTATCAATACATTAACATTTTTCAAATCCGTTAAAGGATTGTTACGCTGCAATAATTAGGTCGGCCGGAACCGAGAACATTTCCTATAACACTAGATATACCTGTACATCAGAATAAGAATGGCATCTACGCTAATATCTGTCTCTCTGCTTATCCTGAGGTTTGCCGGGTGCTGGATCCAGGCCGTATCCAGATCAGATGGAGAACCTGTGTCTGGACCTGACTACAACGACCCAGGAGACAATGGGCCTACAGATCCAGTTCTGGCTGCATCTATAATTCAGATTTTTAATCCCCGTATCCGCTTACATATATTTATACATAATCTATTTTTAATCTCTATAATAAAAATGTATAATTCAAATTTTGATCTCCATATCCATTTACATATATTATATATATCTTCCAAGGGGTTTTTTCCCTCCTAAGACTTTTTTCCCAGTGCTAGCATGCTGGGTTTTTCTCCTAGGGTTTTTTTTCCACCCATGGGAGTCAGCCGACATTGGCTTAATGTAGCACCATCTTGTACATGTTAAATATTACCACGCTTGTTTGTCGGCTTATTTTACATTTACATTTACATTTAGTCATTTAGCAGACGCTTTTATCCAAAGCGACTTACAAATGAGAGTAGTAGAATCAATCAAATCAACATGAGAACAACACACTGTAAAAAATGACCGTGATTTTAACAGTAAAAGACTGTAAAAATGCTGCGGTGAAAAACTGTTGATTGGTTTACAGAAAGTTTCCGTACTATATACGGTGAATAACTGTAATAGATCTAACGGTACATTTAATGTAATTTTACGGTAAAATACCGTTAAATTCACAGTTTTTGGACGTGAAAAATAACAATTCATTGTAAAATTTACAGTGAAAAACCGTAAATTGACATTCCCACAATTCCCTGCGTGACACTTCACATTTGATATATTTTCATTGAAATAACTCTGTTTCTTCTTAGTTTTTCTCATTTTTTTCTAATCAGTTATGTACATTAGGGTTTTATGTTACATCTAATGTTGTTAAATTAATGTTTATTGCATTTTTAAAATTTCATGCATGTTACCATGATGGTGTTTAGTGTGTGTGTGAATGACACTGTGTGCACCTTCTATGTATTAGTATTGTCTTCCTCAGCTTGTGGAAAAGCTGCATGTGATGAACTTTGATTCATCATGTGACTCTCATCACCACTGTGTTTGGTGACTGTCAGTGTATTATAAAGGTACAAAACAGATATTAGTACTTCATTAGGTTGGTAAATTAACATTATATCAGTTAATGAAATACGTTATTTTACTGTAAATTTAACAGATTTAAAATGTAAAATTCACATGTAACTCCGTAAGTATGTTTACGGTTAGATGTCATTTTTACAGTATTGTTCTGGTAACCACAGCTGCCGGTATTTTTCCGTAGAAACAACGGGATTTTTTTTACAGTGCAGTATGTAAGTGCTGAGTGAAGTCACAGTTATGTCAGTAAAGTGCTCATAGCGTTTTTATTTATTTTTTTATTTTTTTATTATTATTATTTTTTTCAAATAAATACACAAATAGATAGGAGAAGAATATTAGTCAAGGTAAGTGCTACTACTACTGGGTCAAGTGCTGACGAAAAAGATACGTCTTTAGCATTTTTTTAAAAATGGCTAGAGACTCGGCTGCTCGGATAGAGCGTGGTAGGTCATTCCACCAGCCAGGAACAGTCCCGGAGAAGGTCCGTGAGAGTGATTTTGTGCCCCTATGTGATGGCATTTTTAACCACTTCCCTTTTTTCTGTGCTTCTAATATGTAAAGCTGCTTTGAAACAACTACCAATTGTAAAAGCGCTATATAAATAAATTTGACTTGACTTGACTTAAACTTTGAAACACTCGGGCTAATCACGCAGCTCCTTGATGGAGAAGGGTATTCCTGCACAACCGGAGGCTGCAGTTTCAGGACCGCATTTCTAGGACCGCGGTTCTAGGACCCTAGTTTTTCGTGACAGCGCCACCTACCGTACTGGATCAACACTAATTAAAGATGAACAATGTGGACAGCAATCAGACGGTGAGTACCGATATTTAATTAAGTTTTATTTGATAACGTTTAAACGGTGCGAAGTTTACATATTGAGAACTGCTAACTATTAATTAATAATTAATTCCCACCAAATTAAGAATTTGTGAGCTAGTTTTATTAATTACTACGATGTTAATTCATGGCCATGATTTCATAAATCCTTGTTGAGTTTTAATGACGAAGTATTATAAGTGAATCTAGCCAGCACATTAATTAAACTTATCAGATGACAAGAGCATGGTTGATGTAAGGTTTGTAAGATTTACCTGCAGCTTAATGTATTAGTGTGAACAGTGGCTTAATATTCGTTGTTTTACCATATTTAAGTATAAAATATATATAATATATATTCCAGTTGAATATGTTAAACAAATGTTTCTTATTTATCTCTCTCTGTCTCTGTCTCTCTCTCTCTCTGTCTCTCGCTCTATCTTTCTCTAGAGTTGAAGCCTACAGCCATTCTATCCATGCAGCAACTGATGGAAAAGGGGTTCGCTTTGGTGCTGTTGTCGCAAAAATGACATACATATAAATAAACAAACAAACAAACATTCTTGAATCATTCTTGTGTCTTGTCTTGCCTCTCAACAACCTTTAAAATATCGGCTGTAATTTAGTGACTGCATACGCTGATTCCAACTTTAACTTACTTGCAGAGGTGGAGATTCCAGGGGTCAGAAAGTAAAAGTCCTGCCATATTTTTATTCCACCCACTGAAGCATTAATGAGATAATTAAGTGATAAATTGAGTGATGATTGAGCATTATTGAAGACACCTGATGATAACAAGCAGAATCACCAAAGGAGAAAATCACAATTTTTAAGTTACCATCATCGAGGTCAGGGTTTGTTTTAGTTTAGCTCTTGATCCTTGACTTTTTAATATTAGATTTTTTTTGGGCAGTTTTAACTGCATTAAAACCAAACAGACAAGCAAAATTAAAAGATGATCAGGTGTTGGTTATGTTTTTACATAAACATTATTTGACCTGAGTCACTGAACTCATTTAGAGCTCAATCTCTGAGTTAGTTTTACATTATTGATTACAGCAGCACTGTGATTCTGCAGAAGATCAGCTTATACAATACGGAATTTTTTTTTTAAAAAAGTTGTCCTTATCACAAAAAAAAACAAAAAATTCTTTTAGGCACACACAGACATCAAGTATCAGCCTGTGAATCTCAACAACGGTGACAAGCAACATATTCTGATCAACAGATCAACTCTGAACATTAGAAAAAAAGCTACTAAAAAGTCACAGAAAAACAGCAACATTTTAATAGTGAGAATAAATGAAATTACTAAGACAATTAAGCTCATAATTTATTCATGCAGCAATGCATGATGGGAGCCATGGATGAATTTTGATTGGTGGCTCCCAGAATGCACTGCAACATGCTTTATGATGGCCACCACTGTTGAGATTCACAGGATGATTCTTGATGTCTGTGTGTTTAAATGAGCTCTCCTTTTTTTTTTTTTTTTTTAAATCAGAACTCTTAAAAAAAAGGATTGTAAAAGCTGATCTTGTGCTGCAGAATCACAGTTCTGCTGTAATCAATAATGTAAATCTAACTCAGAGATTGAGCTCTAAATGAGTTCAGCGATTCAGATCAAATAATGTTTATGTATAAACATAACCAACACCTGATCATCTTTTAATTTTGCTTGTCTGTTTGGGTTTAATGCAGTTAAAACCGCCCAAACAAAATCTAGTATTAAAAAGTCAAGGATCAAGAGCTCAACTAAAACAAACCCTGACCTCGATGATGGTAGCTTAAAAATTGTGATTTTCTCCTTTGGTGATTCTGCTTGTTATCATCAGGTGTCTTCAATAATGCTCAATCATCTCTCAATTTATCACTTAATTATCTCATTAATGCTTCAGTGGGTGGAATGAAAATATGGCAGGACTTTTACTTTCTGACCCCTGGAATCTCCACCTCTGCTTACTTGATAATGAGCTAATTCCCTTTAAGGAGGTTAATCAATATACTGTATAATTCAAGAGACTAAGACTTAAAGTTCTCCATTTTTTACAATTGTTTTAAAATTGATATAAAATTTTCATTTATATTTTGTGTAAATTCATGTTTAAATTTAAAATTGTGACTCAAAGCACACTAGTAATTAACCTCTCTGAAACTGCAGCCATCGCTATATCATCCAGTACGGTAGGTGGCGCTGTCACGAAAAACTAGGGTCCTAGAACTGCGGTCCTAGATCTGCGGTCCTGAAACTGCAGCCTCCGGTTGTGCAGGAACATACTATTGCCTTGATGAGGTGAATTCTCCTTTCTCTCTATGCAATCTCGGGATTGAATGGACCCAATATTTCCTCTTTCTTTTTCTCTTTTTAAGAAGAGAGGAGACAACTAATCGTGCTCACTGCTGCTTGAAGACTTTATTTTATATATGTTTTACGATTTGTTTTGCGATTTTTTTCGCAATACATTCATTAATACGCATCGGACTCAGTGTGCAAGATCTCTGTGCGTGACAAATTTTTAGGATTGCGAATACGAAAAAACGCATGCGAAAATTTCGGACTCAGTGTGCAAAGGCCTTAAATCTAAAATAAATGATCAAGAACAGTTCTTTTTTAGCTACTAGAAGTCTTGTGTAAGGGAACTATACTAAACATTTGTCAGTACAACATACTATTCCAATTTCACTTTACTTATTATTTTTAAAGGCAATCAGTTTGCATGCTTTTTTTAAAGTACATACATTTTCATTTATTAATTTTGCAGATGCTTTTATCTAAAGTCTAAAGTTCACAATCTTCTTTTTAGTGTGTTTATGTTAAGCATTTAAAAGAATATAAAGGTAAACAGTCTGAGACTGATATAAACATGGGTAGGAAGTATATGGGACACTGGAGGGGGTGTTAATACTGGTTAGTACTGGAAATGCAGGTGTTTTGTGAACAAAATAAACATGCAGTTTATTTTGCATGATATCTTGAGGAACTTCTGACTGCGTTAGCATCAGCTTTCAACTCCACCCCTTATTTCTGCCATATCAGTGCCTATTCTGATAATCTCTCTATCTGTCCAAGTGTCTTTATAGAGAAGAGCATCAGAATTTCCACAGCTCTCCATCAACTGCAGAAACACACAGGTATGTGTTATATAAGTTTTGGTGTTTTAAATTGAAAAATATATTCTTTACTTTGGATTATGTGCTTCCACAGCCACATTGTGATGTTTGGATACAGGCAGGTGTTGTTATATGAAATCCAGAGATAAATATAATAGTAATATTAAAACCTGATTTTCAAATTCTGATAATTCTTTTTAAAGTTCAATATTAAGAAGGATTATTATCAGACCAGGTAAATGTCAATGTAAAAAGTGGTCTAAAGTGGTCACAGTACTTTCTGTTCATGAACCCTACACATTTCCGAGGATCTCAGAAGTGGAAGTCCTCATGGTTGGGTAAATTTCTGTAGTGGTGAACATGAGATGACAGCAAATATAATTTAATATAATTGTATTCTCATTTGCCCCAATAGCAAATAAAAAAATAAAAAAAAATCCATAAAGCATTTCCACAATTTTCCAAGAGAAAAAAAAAATAATAGAGAAGAGAGAAAGATGTAAAATTTTCTGAAACCTCATCAGCCACTGTATTAGAAACACACTCGCAGCATTGTTCATTTGTTTATAAATAATACTGCCAAGATAATATAACACGTTATGGGTCCAATGATGAAGAAGGTTGATGAAGAAGGTTAAAATAATTTTAAACAGAGATAACTTAGGTAATCCTCACAGGTAAAACATAACAAAACAGTGTATTTACACACAAGCAACACCAGATGATGAACTGAAGGAACTGAAGAGGAACAGAACGCAGGTGTAATCAGGTGTGATCTACAAACCTGATTCCAAAAAAGTTGGGACACTGTACAAATTGTGAATAAAAAAGGAATGCAATAATTTACAGATCTCATAAACTTATATTTTATTCACAATAGAATATAGATAACATATCAACTGTTGAAAGTGAGACATTTTGAAATGTCATGCCAAATATTGGCTAATTTTGGATTTCATGAGAGCTACACATTCCAAAAAAGGTAGCAATAAAAGGCCGGAAAAGTTAAGAGGACCGATTTGCAACTTATTAGGTCAATTGGCAACATGATTGGTTATAAAAAGAGCCTCTCAGAGTGGCAGTGTCTCTCAGAAGTAGGGTGACCATATGTGCCATTTTCCCAGGACAGTTGCATAAAATGTAGTTTTGGTTTTGTTTTCATATTTGCGGAAAGTAATGATTAAAAAGTTTTTACCAATAGCGTGCATTATACATAATCGACCAATCGTGGCTTGTGAGAAGGCTGGATCTACAGAGAACGGTCAAAGCATTGCATATACGACAACATTTTAATGCATTGCATGAAGACTGTCAATAAGAACAGTGGCTTGCACAGACCTCCGTTTAGAAATCGCGTTCAGGGGGCACATCAATATGACCACTTTCACAATTAAAGAGGCAAGGGCTCAAGCCATTTTAGGCAATTTACAAATCCTGGACAGGATGCGTCCTGGGAAAATGGCACATATGGTCACCCTACACAGAAGTCAAGATGGGCAGAGGATCACCAATTCCCCCAATGCTGCGGCGAAAAATAGTGGAGCAATATCAGAAAGGAGTTTCTCAGAGAAAAATTGCAAAGAGTTTGAAGTTATCATCATCTACAGTGCATAATATCATCCAAAGATTCAGAGAATCTGGAACAATCTCTGTGCGTAAGGGTCAAGGCCGGAAAACCATACTGGATGCCCGTGATCTTCGGGCCCTTAGACGGCACTGCATCACATACAGGAATGCTACTGTAATGGAAATCACAACATGGGCTCAGGAATACTTCCAGAAAACATTGTCGGTGTACACAATCCACCGTGCCATTCGCCGTTGCCGGCTAAAACTCTATTGGTCAAAAAAGAAGCCATATCTAAACATGATCCAGAAGCACAGGCGTTTTCTCTGGGCCAAGGCTCATTTAAAATGGACTTTGGCAAAGTGGAAAACTGTTCTGTGGTCAGACGAATCAAAATTTGAAGTTCTTTTTGGAAAACTGGGACGCCATGTCATCCGGACTAAAGAGGACAAGGACAACCCAAGTTTTTATCAGCGCTCAGTTCAGAAGCCTGCATCTCTGATGGTATGGGGTTACATGAGTACGTGTGGCATGGGCAGCTTACACATCTGGAAAGGCACCATCAATGCTGAAAGGTATATCCAAGTTCTAGAACAACATATGCTCCCATCCAGATGTCGTCTCTTTCAGGGAAGACCTTGTATTTTCCAACATGACAATGCCAGACCACATACTGCATCAATTACAACATCATGGCTACATAGAAGAAGGATCCGGGTACTGAAATGGCCAGCCTGCAGACCAGATCTTTCACCCATAGAAAACATTTGGCGCATCATAAAGAGGAAGATGTGACAAAGAAGACCTAAGACAGTAAGATGCATGTTGGTTAGTGTGGTTCACCTTGCTCTGATCTCATGCTGACATATGTCAAAAAACTCTTACGACAGCGAGGCACAGTTGCTCTCCACCGACTGCGCTGATCAAAAACACGATGGGAAACGACTTGAGAGACCTGTCCCTCTTCCCTGCACTTTTTTCACTCCTCCTCTCACTGCAGCCCAGTACTCTCGCCTACATTTCAGGCGAGGCGAGGTGCATCTCAAACACGCCTAATGACTTTTGATGAGAAGTCCAGGGGCTGAAGGTAACCAGCAGAGGTGGGGATAACAGACTGGCTGAATCATGAAGAGGAGGTGGGACAGGATGGCTGGGTGGGATCAGGGACAATGACACACACACAAAAGACATATATGTCATACGTAATGCAAGCAAACATAGCACTTTCTGTAATGCCCACATAGAAAACACTCTCCCACCTCTGTAATAAACACAGAAATATTAGTCCTGTCCGAATCGGTACATGAAATCACATGAGTGATAAGAATTGTAACTCAAACGTCGTTTAGAAAACTAGTCCCATCTGAATAGGGCTTTAGTAAACTGAACTAAAATACATTTCAAACACGCCCAAAACAGAAACACATACCAGACCACCCGTAACAGTAATACTCCGAGTTTGCATTTTACTGTTTTTATTCCTTTTCAAGGAATACTGAATCTGTTTTTGTGCCACACTGTAAAATCCAATAAGTAAACCTTACTTGAAAAAAAGCACACTGTAAAATCCAATAAGTAAACCTTACTTAAAAAAAGCATGCAAACCGATTGCCTTGAAAAAAACAAGTAAGGTGAAATAGGAATAGTATGTAGAACTAACAAGTGCCTGTCTAGTATTGTACACTTACAAGAGAGTTCCAGTAACTTAAAACAAATTTGTATCGTATACTTAATCAGAGACTTGTCTTAGTATAGACTACTCAGAATTACTATTTTAAACAACTAAATCATTTCAAGTAAAATACCCTTTGTGAGTATTCCTAAATCATTTATGCAAGTTGTGCTAAGGTGATGTTTTCTGCTTACAACTTGGAATTACCGAGTTTACTTTACTTCAAAGGCAATCCAGTTTACTTGTTAAAACCATGCAAACCGATTGCCTTAAAAAAACCAAGTAAGCATTACTCAAATGAGTAACACTTACTTGTTATTTTTTAAGCCAATCGGTTTGTATGGTTTTAACAAGTAAACTGGATTGCCTTTCACTCTCAGAAAACAAAGTACATAATTATACCTTTAGGGGTACAAAGGTACAAATTTGTCACCTTGTTATTTGTACCTTAAGAGATCAGTTTTGTACCTTTATTTAACAGTACAAAAATTGACCCTTCAAAAAGGGGACAAAATTGGATTTGACAGCGTACAATCGTTGACTATAATGAGATATATATGTTTTACACACACACACACGCTGAATTAAAATCAGAATTTATTAAATCCTTTTCATTTTCACATTTTACAACATTTCATTTTTAACACATTTTTAAACATTCCATATGAGTCCATCTTGCCGGGTGTTAAAAAGTAACACTGAAGCAGTGTTAAAGTTAATGAGATGTTTAGATGTTAATGTTTGAATGAAAGTTTAGTTTGAAGTCACCATGATGGTGAAAAGCATTTCCTTTAGTTGGGCTCTTGACTCTATTTTTTTAACATTAATTTAACTCTGGCTGCTCCAACTTTGTGTTTGTAGAGCACATTTGTTATAGCCAGAGAAACTATAATCTCGGCTGTGTTTCCCAAAAGTGCTGTGAGCCAAAGTTGATCAATTTAGGTTTACGATGCTATGGGAAGCACAGTCATAATGGTTGTTTTCTCATTGTGAAATGGCCAGATTCATTGGTGACATCCAGTATTAACTGGTGATACAGATGTTATATTATTTCTTTATAGATCCAGCAGAGCTTTTATGATCTGAAGGTTTTTTTTTTAAACACACACAGATATCAAGAATCAGCATATGACCCTCAACAATGGTGACAATCAAAGTGCTTCATGTTGCAGTGCATGATGGGAGCCACCAATCAAAACTCAGCCATGGCTCCCATCATGCATTGCTGCATGAATACATTATGCAGCTGAACTGTCCTGTAATTTTCGTAGATTGTTCATGTTTGCTTTTATTTTTCTGTTGTTTTGTTGTGACAGTAGCTTGTTTTGTGATGTTCAGAGTTGATCTGTTTGTCAGTATTTTGTATTTATTTATCGTCACCGTTCTTGAGAATCAGATGCTGATTCTTGATGTCTGTGTGTGTTTAAACACTAACGCTTCAGTGCATAATGTATTATTCTTAAACAAAATAAAGCCATATTATTGTTGGATCTCAAGCTGTAAAATCACAGGACTACAATCATTAATACTAAAGCTACACATCAAGCACACAGTCAGAGATTTAGACTCTAAAAGACATCAGTCCATCACATGATGATTAGATCATCATCAAATTATATTGTGACCAGATCCTATTTTCTCTGACCACAACAAATGTGCTTTACAGACACAAAGTTGGAGCAGCCAGATAAAAATTAATAATAAAAGTTAAAGAGTCAAGAGCCCAACTAAAGCAAACGCTGACCTCTTTCATGGTGACTTGAAACATTCATAAAATATTAATTAACACCTTTTTTCTCTCTTTCCTTCAGTGATTCTGCTTATTATCATCAGGTGTCTCCAATCATCACTCAATCATAACATACAATCATTAAACAATAGTTGGTTTAAATAAAACTACCCAGCAGGTTGGGCAAACATTTAACCCAACCGCTGGGTTAAAACAACCCAATCGCTGGGTTTGTCCATTTTCAACCCAACTTGGGTTGTTTTTAACCCAGCATTTTTTAGAGTGTAGTTACTTGAAGTACGTAAATCACATTAATTGTAATGCGTTACACCAACACTGTTGGTAACTACAGTGCTTCAATAATACAATAATGCTTCAGTTTTTTTTTTTTTTTGCAGTTTCAGTGTATACAGTGTACACTCTATACAGTCCACCACTCCCACAGGCAACAGTCATGGCAACGGTCCAGTCACCTGGCATAGGTGAGAGCTGATGTTTACTGAGTAGAAGGGAAACTAGAATGTTTCTGCATGCCACAATGAGTATCAAAGCAATTTAAAAGATGTTAACACTTTACTTGAAGGGGTGTGCATAAGATTGACATGACACCTTCATAATCTTGACATGACACGTGTCATGAATATGAAGGAGGGTTTATGAATGTTTATGACAACTGTCATTAAGTGTCATTCGCTCAATTATGTCATTTTTAATGCAAAGATGACATTGTTTGAGATGTCTTTGTTACGACAACTTGACATAAACCAATACATCATAACCTGTCAGTGTCTTTGTCATGACAACTTGACATTAGCAAAATATCATAACCTGTCATAAACATGACATAGCAGATTAATTATCAAACTTAAAAAACTACTTAGCTTTATGGGTTAACATTACATTATTTTGGTAACACTTCAGTATAGGGAACACATATATAAACGATTAACTGTGACTTTTCCCTAAAAAAACTCTTAATTTGATGCTTATTATAGTTAATTGTTAGGTTTATGTATTGGGTAGGATTAAGAATGTAGAATAAGATCATGCAGAATAAGGCATTAATATGCGCTTTATAAGTACTAATAAATAGCCAATATTTTAGCCATATGAATGCTAATAGTAATAAGCAACTAGTTAAAAGACCCTAAAATAAAGTGTTACCATTATTTTATAACAGTGTCATCTTTTTTACGAAATTTGAAATTGTCTTTTATCTGACCTTCTGTTGGAGGAAACTTAAAAAAAAAAAAAAAAAACATGAAATGAAAAATAGTCATGACGCTGTTATAAAATTATTTGTCAGAGTATTGTCACTTAATGACATTTTAATGACAAGTTCAATTTGTACCACTGTACTTGAGCTCAAGATACATATTCATGACACTATTATAATGGCCTCATGACAGCCAATGTCAAAACCAACCACATGACAGTTTAATGCAATGTTAACCCATAAAGCTAAATAATGTCAAGTTGTCATGACAAAGACACTGACAGGTTATGATGTATTGGTTTATGTCAAGTTGTCATAACTCGGACATCTCAAACAATGTCATCTTTGCATTAAAAATGACATAATTGAGCGAATGACACTTAATGACAGTTGTCATAAACATTCATAAACCCTCCTTCATATTCATGACACGTGTCATGTCATGATTATGAAGGTGTCATGTCAGTCTTATCCACACCCCTTCAAGTAAAGTGTTACCTAAAAGATTCTACAGCGTAAGAAATTCATCCTAAAGATACAGTTTGAGAAATGTTGTGATACTTCTGAAGGGGTTTAAAGTGATTTCTTTGGGAATTTTGTTTAAATTAACATGTAATGCAATTATCCCCTATAAAACTATAAAATGAAAAGCAAAAGTCTGAAGGAATTTTATAGCTTTCTGGGTCTGTATGTTTTCTCTTTCAGCTCCAATGGTAGTTTACAACCAGCAGCCCGTCATGCCCACCGTCACTCAGACATTCCAGTCTGCGCCTGCCCAGGGTGAGCAGAAAAGCCCTAGATTCACGAGACTTATGCGATCAAACACTATAAGGTTCAGCATGATTATAGAATACTATATTGGAGATTTATGATCATATTATTTTTATTTATATTACTTATTTTTCTGCATATGTAGTCACAGTAGTTATTCCACCACGTCTCACTGAAGTTCCTGGGCAGATGAAATGTCCTTACTGCCAGCAGCAGATCGTCACAGAGACGACATACATCAGTGGAACAATGGTGTGGGTCATCTGTGGAAGTCTTGGCATTTTAGGGTAAAGGAACCACATTCACATAATTCTCACATAAAGACTTTTGACTATTGGACACATTTCAGACATCTTAAAATCTTGTATATCATATGTATGAGTCAAAATCTGCTAAAGGATAATAATAGAACAACAATTCTACGGTATGATTTTTCATTATTATTTACAGCATCTGCATTAAATAAAAGATTTTTGTTATGCATTATGTGCATAATGCATTATACATAATTGACTCTCATAAGTATAGATTTGTGAACTTGGCAGGTGACTTTTATAAAATGTAGTTTGATAACTAGCTTTTTGATTGTTTAAAGGACTAAGGCAATTATCAAAGTCTGATAAAATGTTGTTTTATTTCACAATAAAAGATTGTACATTTTTACATGATTTGCTACATTTAATTAACCCTTAGCAGATTTTGACTCATTTAAATATATTTGTATTTACACATTTTTAAGGATGTTGCAATTTAGTACATTTAAAATATATTAACTTTATATGTGCTGTATGTTAGTCGACACATCAAGTGTACTTCTTTAAAGCATGACAAAATATTAAAACAATTTTTAAAAGTGCATTTAAGTGTGAAGCAGTGTACTCTCTTTAAGTAAAATGATAGCTCACCAAAAATGAAAATTCTGTCATCATTTATTCACCCTCAAGTTGTTCCAAAGCTGTATGAGTTTCTTTGTTCTGCTGAACACAAGGGAAGATATTTGGAGGAATGTCAGTAGGAAAAATAAATACTATGGTAGTCAATGGGGGGGCAAGATCTGTTTAGTTACTGACATTCTTCCAAATATCTTCTTTTGTGTTCCACAGGACAAAGAAATTCATACAGGTTTGGAACAACGTGAGGGGGACTAAATGGTGACAGAATTTCATTTTTGGGTGAACTATCCCTTTAAATGTTGTTTCATGTCATTAAAATTATATAACTGGCAAAATTCTTTTTTTAAATATACTTTTGAGAACTCATTTACCATTTGCGTGACAAATAAATTGACCAATCACAGATTGTTTTCTTTTCATTTTGCCACTTAGGGTCAGACTAATCTGTCCAGAAGTACCAGACACATCTCAAAGCGAATAGAGTTATTTTGGTGGATATGCAGTTGCTGACTGAATTGATGAACTAGACACTAATTGATGAGGAAAGAAAACACTCTTCTTTTTTTCTGTCCAGGATCTGGCCGTGTTGTTTGATTCCGTTCTGTGTGAATGCCTGCAAGGACGTAGAGCATCACTGTCCAAGCTGCAAAAGCCTCGTCTATGTGTACAGACGCATGTAGCTTGTTCTTAAGTGAAGAAAATCTGAACAACCAAAAGAAAAAACTTTACTGTCAGCATCTTTTGGACATTGTAGTCAGTTACTGATTCCAAGTTACATAACAAAAATCTTAATTTGTAACGTAATCCATTACATTACACATTTAATGTAATATAATCTGACGACTTTTTGATTACTTTTAGATTACTTTTGACCTTACTAATTTATCACATTGACTTGATTAGGATAATCTTGTACCCCATTGATATAAAGATACAAAAAGAAAGAAAATTTCTTTGTTATCAACAACATGAAGTGCATTAAGTATTACGTCAAGTCAGGGTTTCTCAGACTGGGGTTTGTGAAGGAATTGCAGAGGGGTTTTGAGTTTAATGAAATGCTACTAAGTAATTAAATCATAAAAATGTAAGATATGCTTTTTTTTAGAAAGGAATCAAAAAAAAGAAGAAGAAGAAGAAGTAGGGAGAATCAATGAATTAAGAATAATTTATTGTTATTGTGAGAAAAACATGTAATCGCAGTACCTGTAGTCTGATCAGGAGTATTTTAAAATGTAATATAATCTTAATTACAAGTACTTAATTTTTGGAATCTGATTACATAATCCAGATTACATTTAATTAGTTACTACCCAGCACTGTGGACTTCCTAATTCAAAGAAAAATAACACCATAACATGGGTTTCTTTTTCCTTCTTTATGCAAATATATATTGATACTGAATATGAAAATTTATAATGAACTCTGCAGGATCATGTAACAAAATATACACCTTACAACTTGTTGTGCCGTTTTTGCACAACATGTATGTTTATTTCACTGTTTGTTTATTTGATTAAATTGTTCTCCAAAACCTAATTTCCCCAACAACATCAAATCAAACTATACTTTCAAATAAGTAATCAACATCTAAGCCTCTTCTTAATTCTTAATACAAACTTCTGCAGATGTCTGACAGAAATAAAGTCAGTCTGGTTAGTAATAAGTGAAGCTAATGTTGTTTGTGGAGTTGTTTAATCAGATCTTGAGAGATGTAATGTATTTTATCTTCAGTTGATCTCATCCAAGGCTGTGGCTGGAAGTAGTTCTTGTGTTTCTCTTTCCTTCAGTGATTCTGCTTGTTAATAGCAGGTGTTCTTCACTAATACAAAATCATTATTCAATCACTTAATTATCTCATTATCTCCAACACTGATTAAGTGTTACATTAAACAGCCTGTAGTGTGCACACTAAGCAGTGTTCATTTCATCTGGGCAAATCCATGTGGGGCCTACATGGAAACTGGGTGCAAAACTGGCTGGGTCCCAGTTAGATAGCCCAGGTCAAACCCATTTGGGCCCCACATGGCTCTGCTGGCTGGGGCCCTATAATCCCTGTGCCATACCCCCACCCAAACTATAAATACACAACAAATACACAACTTTTTAAAAAAGTTCATAAAGGTTTAATTGAAAGATTAACACACTTTACGATTGAAACTAATGATCAAACATTATTTGCAAGGCAATTTTATTTATAAAGCACATTTCATACACAATGGTAATTCAAAGTGCTTTACATCAAAAGGAATTAAAATAATAAAGATAATAACAACAGATACATTAAAAATGAAAATATCATAAAAAATATATATAAGGCTATATTTGATCAAAAGCTTATTTAATTAGTAACAGTTAGTGCAGAACTTTAAATATTTCTGAAGCAATTTTCCATAATATTTGCTTTAAAGTTGTAAAAACCTACAGGTTTGTTTGTTTTCAAGTTTAAATTAAACAGAGTTTGCAGGTCACCGTCATTGTGATGTGTGTGAAATATCTAAAAGGACTCTATATACATAGCTGAATGTCTCTGAAATGTATGGCTTTACATTTTCTCAAAGCTTATATGCAGCTCCACCACTAGAGGGAGAAAGATGCTGAATGAGTTCTCATAAAACACATTTTGAAAGCATTAAGGTGCAATCACATTAGCAAAATGTAGGTGAAATTTCAAGGGCATTTTCCATTGTCAGTATTGCAGCTGTGTATGAAACACAGCTTACACAAGTCACTTTCAAAACCAAGCAGCTTCCTGAGAAATGTGGAGAGTGAAAATGTGACTGCACATTTAGTGTGCTTCAACATTAGATGGCATACTAGTGTAAGGTGTGGGGTTTAGCTGTCCACGGGTTGATTTCAATAAGGACGATGGACTTGAAATATTAATGGCTAATAACTTTTATTTAGCAGAATGTTAGAACTGGGGATAAGAGCAACACTACAGGGTTTAAAATGTAAATATTAATAGCACAACACAATTGATAGATTCAAATGACATCAGGCCATTTCATGATGATCACAAAACAATCAACAGACAATCATCACCACCTGATGTCATTTTGCTTTAGCTTTCTTTGCTACTGTAAATGTGCTTAACAAACACACTGTCACAGCAGAAAAGACAAATGTATAATAAGAGTTAGGAGCCCAGCTAATGGAAACACTAATCACTGCAAATGAAACACATTAGAGTTAAACCTCTGTTAATTCTCAATAACAACTTCTGTAGATGTCTAACATAAATAAAGTCAATGTGGTTAGTAATAAGTGAAGCTGGTAATGCTGTTTGTGGAGTTGTTTAATCCTCCTCTGTTGAGATCTTGAGAGATTTAATGTCTTTTATCGTAATGTAGATACGATAAAAGACATTACATCTACATTAATTTAATGTAGTTCTTGTGTTTCTGCTCGTCTCTTTTTCTGTTCTCTTCTTTCTTTCTGTGATTCTGCTTGTTAACTGGCTTATTAAGGCTGAGATTATTCTATATTTAATGTACACAGATTTTGTAGCTCAGTTAAGGTCCAGTTTAGGTTTATTTCTTTGCTCTTGGCTGACATGTGGCATTGCTGTGGCCTGCTTGTGGCCCAGATCTGGCAAACAGAAGATCGACCCACATGTGGGCCAGATCATCATGCCACTTGTGCCAGATGTGGGCCGGGTCTGAGCCGACACAATGTTGCCCTCTGGGTGGAGGAGGTGCTGGTACTGGATATGCAGGTTTTTGTCAACATGTTCCTTCTGATCATTCAATCAGGAAATAAAAATGCAGTTTATTTTGCATGATATCTTGAGAAACTTCTGATTGTGTTATAACATCAGTGTTCAACTCCACCCCTTATTTCTGCCATATCAGTGCCTATTCTGATAATCTCTCTATCTGTCCAAGTGTCTTTATAGAGAAGAGCATCAGAATTTCCACAGCTCTCCATCGACTGCACAAACACACAGGTATGTGTCAAATTATAAGTTTGGGTGTTTTAATTTGAAATAGATCATATTCTTTACTTTTGATTATGTTCTTCCACAGCCACTTTGTGATGTTTGGATAAAGATAAAGGTTGTTATATGAAATTCTAGGATAAATATAATAGCAATATAAAAACCTGATTTTCAAATTCTGACCCATGTTTTAAGTTCAATATTAAGAAGGCTGAACTTATTAACAGATCAGGTTAATGTCAAAAGTGGCCTAAAATGGTCACCATACTTTCTATTCATTGCCATCTGTCTACTAGTTTGTTGCAGTGATTAATGCATGTCAGTAACTGTTTGAAAACAAATTCTGATGTTGGCTTGAGAAAGCTTGAAAGTTTAAAGTAATTGTAAAAGCTTGAAGTGTGAAATAGTTGAAAGATAGAGTTTAAAGAGCTTTTAACATGTTAAGTTTGAATCAGTTTTAAAAGCTCAAACAAGCGTGAAGGTTTTAAGTCTCTTAGATAAATCTACTACATTTCTCTCCAATATGGGAGAGAATTAAATTAAATGTGAAGGGTTTTAACTGTCACAAGATGATTGACAGCGCAAACTGGCACTCTCTATTTTGAGCATAGACATGAAAATGCACTATCCAAACTTAAATGGTTGTAATTTGTCAATGCTTTGGAATATAGACCAAATACAAATTAAACTAAAAAGTATAAGCATATATAAGTTTACTGTAAAACAAATGTACTGTACTGAATATTTATATTTTATGCAAAATATATATTTTACAAAATAATTTTTTACTCTAAAATTGCCATTAAATTAAAGCCTTAGTTGTGCTCAAAATTTTGAGTTGATATCACAAAAAAAAATGTAAGTTTATTATGAGATTTTGTTTACCCACAAGTTTTTTGATGCATTGTCCTGTAAAAAATTAATACATTTCTGTCACAATATCACCTATCACAAAACAGTCACCAAATATGTGAGTTTAAGAGCTTTCTGACTTTTCAAGATTAGAAAAAAAGATAGTTAAAATATTTTTGTAATATGAAACACAACCCTGCCCACTAGGGGAGGAGCCTGCAAAAAAATATTTTCAAAAAAGTTTCCATGATAACGCAATATGCGATTGCATCACAGTTTTCACAGGATGAATTTTGAGTTTTTAAACTTTCGAATGATATCTAATTTATGATTACTATGTGATAGGAAAAAAAAGACAACAAAACAAGAGTGCCAAGCATCCTGGTGACAGTTATTGGGTAAAATGGGAATGTAACCCCTCCTGTTCGAACAGTCGGCTCTAAGCGGGATTCAAACCTGAGTCCACTGGCAGTCGGCGCTCTGGCTAAAGACCACAGTCCGTCAGTTGCTAGAGCACCTCTTGAGATCAGGGGAGTCAGGTTTACGTGCACAGCTCTTACCGGCCTACATCCATTACACACATAACTAAGTGACAGAGTGGTTCATTAAAGACACAATTATGGCAATGTAGTATGTCCCGCTTTCCTACTCTTCTGCTACACACTCAGAAGTATGTACTTTTCTTCACACAGTAACGTAGGTGAATTGGAATGCAGGGTTGGGCATGGGAAACATTTCTATGTCAACACCATCAATGCCAAAAATAATCTGTAGCAGTCAGATGGTACAGAGGTCATGTGGTACAAGTGAAAGCTCAAGTTCTGGAGCATTATTACAATCACAGTACTTCTGACATGGCATGAACAAACCTAGATTCTATCGCCTTTTCCAAACACATATCCTGCTGACTCATCTGTTGCTCAGAACATGGACTCCTGACAGATAAAATGTTATCAAACTGGCTGGTCATGGCTCATGAGAACATGGTTAGACAGAGATGAACACTGGACACCTTTTTGCTGGAAGTTCTGGAAAAAGTGGCTTTGAAGGGGACCCATTGTGCAAAATTCACTTTTGCATGTTGTTTGGACATAAATTTGTGTTGGCAGTGTGTGTACACAACCACCCTATAATGATAAAAATCCAACCACTGTTTGTGATCCAGCTTAAGCTGTAATTATATTTTCTGAAAGGTATGACATCCCTTTCCTAAACAGGGTTATTTGTTTGCTTTCAAATTTTAAATACACTCAAGATTTTGTGCAAATTGTGTGTTTTTAAAAAAAACAAGTTGTACATGTATTTTTTCTTATTTTGAGTTTTTTGTTTGCATGTTATTGCCCCCACACCTATCTATTGAACATACTGGATTATATAGGTATGTTTGAATTATTATTTAAAATATTATTTTAAAATATCAAGATGACAGGTTGGACCAGCACATGACGGGGTGGACACATAAAGCATAACACACAAAGCATGACAAAATATAACAATGAAACATTTATTCAACTTCTATTTATTCATTTTAGTTTACTTTAATTCATATTGATTCAATACATCTTAAAGCTGCAGTCCGTAACTTTTTTTGGTTAACCCTCTACCGCACGCATTATGATAAATTTATTAAAACAAATATTTGACTCTTTTTCTTTTCTTAGAATGGCTTAACTTGAAGTGCTGTAAAAAATTTTTGGAAAAAAATATTATTTTAAGGTACTTTATGATATGTTGCCATATGGCAACAACGTACAATAGTGGAAATAACTTAAAATAAGTGTAAGTGTATATAGTTAATATTTTTCCTCAGAAATGTTGTTTGTATTGAATCAATTGGTGCTATTATAAGCTTTAGCAGTAAATATAAACAACACCTTATACTTATTTTTCAACATCTTGTGCTTTTATTTATGGAATTTATTATTTTGCTGAATAATGCTTTATATTCTTTGAATTTCATTACGTTTTTCGTGAATATTATTTAAATTGCAAATGTAGACAGTTAAAAACAAATCTGATACTGTTCATCATGTATCATACAACATTGCAGTTCATGAAAATTCAACATTACGCAATCTTATGAGAGGAAGGTTATGAACATGAACCCCCCATAATCCTTGAAACTTCACCTTTTTTCTGTATGAAAGTTCAAAAAGCATTTTTTTTTCAGAGGTGAGACACACATCACATTTGGTGCACTTCACCCTGACAATACACTTACATCCACTTGCACCAGCCTTTTTGAGACACAATGGTAGGCCAGTGGATGGTCTGGGTCAGTAGCACTGGCTGTGATGGCAGATCTCTGATGTTGATTTAATCCATAATACAAACAATGCCATGGCAGTCCTTGTCATACGATTAATCAACATTATGCCACTAGCATTAATGTTGTGATTATTGCAGCTTAACAGACTGCAGCTGGCCTTTGCTAGCTATCTAACCTATTATAATAATGCAATTCCATTATTGCGCAGTGTTGCCATATTGCAACACAGACATTTTATCTATTTACCAAAAACTAATTTCATAAATTTTTTTTGAGTGGTTAATATGTTATCATAACTTACCTGAGATGATGTTAACAATTTTTTGCACAACCCATGTAAAGATGATAATTCCACAAATAACAGCAATTTCAGGGTTCAAACAGAGATGGCGACAATGAGGCAAAACTTACGGACTGCAGCTTTAACTAAAAACCTCATGTAAACACCTTATAATGAACAGAGAGAAACACTTCTGAAAATAAATTTAGATATACATTCACAAACAGTAACAAAAACACAAACAATAAATCATCTATAAATTACAAAATATTATCTACAGCAGATGGTTCTATAAATTACAATATTACATTTCTATAAATTGCAATATATGAATGCTATGTCCACCCTATCGAGTCTTAAATGGCCGACAGGGTGGACATTTTGAGCTTCAATTAAAATATTAGCTTACAAAATCAAACTGTGATTAGCTAAATAGCTTGTCTGGTTGTTGAATAACATTTGGTATATTTAAATTTCCATATTTTGAAAACATTGTATTCTAATCACTTCCTGTACATTTTATGTCGACAGGGTGGACATGTTAAGCTTTGGCAAAGCAAGTATGCAAACTCAAACTAAGAAAATTTGTCAATTGGAGAGTCACCAACTTACTCACTTCAGCCGTTGAAATTCCCGCCACTGAAGAGACAAAAAATCTGTTGTCCTGATGTCACTAAAGGGGATGGCTTTTTCTTAAAAGGATGGAATCCCCAATGACAGGGTGGACAACCTTTCAAGGGACATGTAAAAACTCTTCTTTTTTATTAAATAAAATATTGTTTTTATTACCAAATTATCATTAGACTCAAATTGAGTAATGTCTTATTTAAAAAAATATTAATAGGAAAACAAAAATTTTACTCTGTCAAATTTAAAAAGCAGTGCATGGGATGTAACAAAATAACAAACATCCTCTTAAACAAAACTAAAATGTATCTAAAGAGCCAAGTAATGCTTTTGTTATGAATATAAAAACTTAGCCTTATATTAAACACCCATGTTATAGTCATTTTTATCACGGCAAATGAGTAATAACATAATACAGGACACCAAAAGGCACCCTATAGTGATATTGACCCATTAAGCAACACCAGAAAAAGCATAAGGTAAGGTCTTTATATATTTGTTTACTGTTAGTTTTAACCAGTGTTTCTGTGTACTTCACTATGTATGTTGATGAAAATGCAAGGGAAAGAGAGAGAGTTTATGGATAACATTTTAATGCACACTTGCACTGTGTTTTATTAAGTTGAAGTACAATAAACATCATAAAACTCATCTGTATAGTTTTGGCCATCATTCAGATGGTACAACAGGCATGTATTAATATAGTGGATAAAAACAAGAAGACAATATAATTTATAACTGTAATTAAACTAAACTATACCTGTCCTATCTCCATGCAGCAAATATTCGCAGTTTCTGTCATTATAGTGCGTCCTGACTGAATCCTGTCACCTGAGAATTAGCTCGTAAAGCTCCACCCTCTTAGGCACAGCGCAGCAGCTCATTTGCATTTAAAGGGACCACACTGAAACGGCGCATTTTTGGTCAGTCACAAAAAGTGGCCATTTTAACATGCTATAAAAAATAATCTGTTGTGTATTTTGAGCTAAAACTTCACATCCACACTCTGGAGACAATAGAGACTTATTTTACATCTTGTAAAATGGGGCATAATAGGTCCCCTTTAAATCAACTTACTCTGTATTTGATCTCATACAACATCTTTGATCCTTTTCAGTCTGCTTTTAAGGCTAAACACACTACTGAGTCAGCCCTATTAAGAGTGACAAATTACATTTTGTTATCAGTCGACTCTGGAAACTGTGCAGTCCTAGTTCGATTGGATTTAAGCGCAGCCTTGCCACCGTGGGCCACTGTATTCTGTTAAAAGATTAAATCATGAGATTGGCATCTGTGATGCTGCCTTAGATTGGTTTGAGTCTTATCTTTCAAATAGGAGTATATCTGTAGAAATTGGAGAATTTTCATCATCCCCAGTGCCAATCACCTGTGGAGTGCCACAGGGTTCGATTCTGGGACCAGTTTTATTTTCTCTTTACATGCTTCCACTGCGCTCAATCTTTGAGCATCATAAGATCTCCTATCACATCTATGCAGATGATACCTAGCTCTATTTACCATTAGACTCTGACAGTGAGTCTGTTTCTTCCCTGCTAGCATGTTTAAAAGATATTAAAGAATGGATGGACGGAAATTTTCTTCAGTTGAATGAAAACAAGACCGAGGTTATCCTATTTGGCTCAAAGCCGCAGATTGACAAATAAAGTTCTTTTTGGGGGCATCTTCAGTCAAACAATCACTCTTGTGTTAAAAATCTGGGGGTCATTTTTGATTCAGGGGTCAGGGCTAACTTTTTCCAGCTAAAGAGACTTATAGATATACTGATCTATAGATATATAATCTATATATATATATAGATTAATAGATATACTGTACAAAATGAATACAAAAAGTCTTGTGACACATTAGCAGATCAAGTTGATACTTAATGTCCACTAAAAACTAAAATTATCTGGAAAAAACAGACGTATGTGCTGCTGTTGTAAGGTAAAATACATATCAATCACTTTGCTTTGATTATTACATTTATGAATAAGTATGTGGCAAAAGCTATCTGTTGGCATTCCTGTTCATCTCAGTACGACTGATGTGAACTCCAGAAGTACACCATCCTGTTTGATTTCGAAAGTATTTTTGATCCAGTCGCCTCAAGATGCCACCACAAGAATCTGTACAGTCCAACCTATTCATTATTTCCTGATTTGTAATGTCAAAGGCAGCAGTCTATCTATTTGTTATTTTATTGTTGCTTTGCCAGTGTTGTATATAGAACTCTAGAACACGAGCTTGAAGCACTTATGCTTTTCTCATTCACAGATTGTTGATAATGGATAAAGAACAGTTACCCCCTCCATATCCTGGACCGCCATTGGTCCAGACCAACATTCCCTACCAGATGCCGCAGGTTTCCTATCAAAGCCAACAAAGTCAGCAGACCCTCACTCTGATATTCATTTCAGAGACTGTTTGTCATTGGTAACTACAGTGCTTCAATAATCATTTTTTTTGCAGTTCCAGTGGCCACATACAATCCACCACCCCAACAGATGACTGTCATGGCATCCAGCGTAACACAAACGATCCAGCCATCTGGCATGGGTAAGAGTTGATGTTTACTGTGTAGTTTAGAGGGAAACTGGAATGTTTCTGCATGTCACAATGAGTATAAAAAACACAGAAATTCCAAAACACTGCATCCATTTTCTAAATATAGAGAAGGGGGAAAAAAAATAACTTCTGCTAAGTCATGATAACATAACATATTGTTCTGTCCAACTATGTTGTTTGCATTAAGATATAAATATGCACTTATAATTGGGGGCTGAGAACCTATTGTATCCATTAATGTTCTTCTTCTTCTTCTGCTCATGAAGTCTATGCATTGGCAGCCCATAGAACCATATGTTGTAACGTTGTGAAATTTGGCACACAGATAGAGGAACTTTAATTGGCTCAAAATTGGCTCACATCATCTTCAGACCATACTGGCAAAAATTTATTAAAAGCTTTTTGATAGACCAAACCATTCTCGAATACAGCATCAATTAAATAGTTGGCATGATGCCAAGCTGAGGCTGTAACTCTGAAATGCTTTGGTATGTTAACACCAAACTTTGTATGTCTCATTGTCATGTCACACTGACCACACCATATTAATTTAGTAACACCGCCACCTATTGGTCAAAAGTGATAAGCAATTAAATCATATTAAAAGTTATTGCATTTATGATTTTTTCAGCCATTTTGAATAAAATATTCTAAAAATACCTTTAATTGCTCCCAGCCATGCTTGCATACCTCATCATGCCTTTTTTGTGCTTGGCTCCTTAAAGGAACACTCCACTTTTTTTGAAAATAGACTCATTTTCCAACTCCCCTAGAGTTAAACAGTTGAGTTTTACCTTTTTCGAATCCATTCAGCCGATCGAATCCATTTAGCCAATCGAGGCGCAATGATATTACGCAGCGTCTCTCACAAACGTCTCCATGGTTGCAAGGCACGTTCCCTGTGCAAGCAGGGGCTCACGGGCGCTGCGTAATATCATTGCACTGCTGCAGCCATGGAACGGCAGCAAAGTTCCCTGATTATTACGCCTGAATGAGAGTATAGTTCCTAGCCATAGTAGAAAATCGCAACTTTTCATTTTCTGTCGGTCTACAGAAGAGTCAAGTTTTAAATAGGAAAAATATCAAAACTCTTTGGTCATTTTTAAGCGCGATGCTAACGGTCTAATCAGATTCAATGAATTATGCTAAGCTATGCTAAAAGTGGTACCGCCAGAACCGGAGATCGGCTGAATGGATTCGAAAATGGTAAAACTCAACTGTTTAACTCTAGGGGAGTTGGAAAATGAGCCTATTTTCAAAAAAAGTGGGGTGTTCCTTTAAAGGTGCTCTAAGCGATGTCACGCGTTTTTTGGCCAAAACATTTTTTGTCACATACAGCAAACATCTCCTCACTATCCACTACCTGCCTGTCCCCTGAACACACTGTAAAAAAACAAGGTCTCTGTAGTCGCCACAAACTCCAAAAATGCTTGTGGCCTGTTTTGTTTGACATCACTTCGAACGTCAATGGAAAGTTACTCCACCCAGGATGTTTTAGACTTTCAATACATTTTAAAAGAACAACACTGAGCTCCATGTCATACTAAGTCATAATTATGAGAAAAAAGTCCAAATTATGATATAAAAAAGGCATAATTATGACATTAAAAAAGTAAAAATCTCATAATTATGATTTAGAAAACTATGATTTTTTTCTTATGTGGTGGAAATGGGCTTCCATAGATATGACCTCAAAAAACAATGAAGAATATAGCTGCAAGCAGCGATGACGGGCCCAAGTCGTGTAGCACTGCCAACCCGGTGGCTTCAGGGCAACTGTGCACGGTGGGCAGTAGGCCTAATGGATGCAGATTCCAATGTGTGTGCCAATTTTCAAGAGTTTTTGAGCATGTTAAGGCCCCCCAAAATCCCTGGATGGTTGAAAAAAAAATCCTTAGAAAAACAATAGGGCCCTGCGCCTTAGTGGGTTTGGCCCTAAATATCCAAATGCAGTTTGGAACTTATCAATTCTGACCTCATGTCTTGTTTTACAGCACCAGCTGCTATGACTTCATCCACAGTAACTCAAACAGTTCAGTCTTCAAATATGCCTGCTGTTGGTGTGTGTCAATGTCTTGTTTTATGAGACTCTCTGTTTCAGTATAAGACTATAAAATGAAAAGCAAAAGTTCAAAAGTTACAGTATAAGATTTCCCTTATCTCAAGTTTGAAGGAAATTTACAGCTTTCTGGGTCTGTATGTTTTCTCTTTCAGCTTCAACGGTAGTTTACAACCAGCAGCCCGTCATGCCCACCGTCACTCAGACATTCCAGCCAGCGCCTGCCCAGGGTGAGCAGAAAAGCTTCAGCTTTAGAAGGTTTCAGCATTCACATGATGCACCTGTATAGAATACTATAATGGAGGTTTATGATCATATTATATGTACTTTCATCAATTTCTGCATATGTAGTCACAGTAGTTATTCCACCACGTCTGACTGAAGTTCCTGGGCAGATGAAATGTCCTTACTGCCAGCAGCAGATCGTCACAGAGACGACATACATCAGTGGGCTGATGGTGTGGGTCATCTGTGGAAGTCTTGGCATTTTAGGGTAAGGAAACGCATTCACCGAATTCTTACATATAGACTTTTGATTTTATCTTTAAAAAAAATCTTATTCAGACATATATTGAAACTTGTATATCATGTATTTAAATATATTTGTATTTACACATTTATAATGAAGTTGAAATTTAGTGCATTTAAAATATTAAATTAATATTAAATTCATTTTAAATTTAAATAAAATCTAAAATAACAGTAAGTTATACTAAAATTATGATTAAATGAAATGAAATATACTTTATTGTCCCTAGTAGGGAAATTTGGAGTAGACTCCAACGCTCCAACATCACCTGGTACACACACAATACATACAATAGATATCCATCCAAAAACACACGCTCATAAGAGAGAAAAGAAAAAAGTTACTGCTCTAGATTTAGCAACTTGATAGATACAGGCACAAACAGGTTTTTAAAATGGTTCAATTTGCATCGTGGGATCCTGCATCTTCTCCCAGAGGGTAAAAGTTCGTAACTGGAATAAAGTACATGGGACAGATCACTTAGGATCCTTTTAGCCTCTTTCAATGTACAAAGTTCAAAAAGAGACTGGATGCTGGGATAGCGTGTAGTTTTATTGTTTGTTCCCCTTTTACCCCGTCTTCTCGTGAGGAGGAACAAAATAAGAATTTCATTTGTACCTGGTACATATGACAATAAATATCCTGAACTTGAGAATCATTTCTCGATTCGCGATTCAACAATTTATTGTCACAGCCCTAGATTTTATTCAACAATTTTTCCTCTTCCCTGTCAGTCTCCTACACAGTTGATGCAGTGAACGCAGAGCAGATCTTCCAGGTTCGACGTCCAAACACTTACTCATTATTGGCCAGCTCCTGCATCAGCATCACACACGTGCGTCGTGCTGCTCACATGAACAGCGTCGGCCAATACTGAGCCAGAGTTCGGGCGTAAACACAGAAGCTCTGTACTGCTGTCATATTAATTTTGCACTTTGGTTTATTTTTGTGGATAATTAGTTGCTGACTGTATTGATGAACCACTAACAATGAAACCATGTAATATAATTTTTTTGTTTTTCCTGTTCAGGATCTGGCCTTGTTGTTTGATTCCGTTCTGTGTAAATGCCTGCAAGGACGTAGAGCATTCCTGTCCAAGCTGCAAAAACCTCGTCTATGTGTACAGACGCATGTAGCTTGTTCTTAAGCGAAGAAAATCTGTATGACCAAAAGAAAAAACTTTACTGTCAGCATCTTCCACACATTATTGGACTTCCTAATTCAAAGAAAAATAACACCATGATCTGGGTTTCTCTTTCCTTCTTTATGCAAATATATATAGATAGTGATGCAGATAGATAGATAGATAGATAGATAGATAGATAGATAGATAGATAGATAGATAGATAGATAGATAGATAGATAGATAGATAGATAGATAGATAGATAGATAGATAGATAGATAGATAGATAGATAGATAGATAGATAGATAGATAGATAGATAGATAGATAGATAGACAGACAATATTTTCAATTCTTTGTTATCAACAACATGAAATGCATTAAGCATTAAATTATGCCAGGGTTTCCCAAACTAGGATTAATGAAAAAAAACTGCAGGGGAATTGTGAGTTAATGATTAGGCTAATTAAATCATAGAAATGTACACTTAAACTGAAATAATTACTGAAAAAAATATAAAAATAAAACTATTGAACACTAAAACTTAATATTTTATTTGTTTACCTGCATGTAAATGTGACCATTATCTGACATCACAGAACTGTGAACATGCAAACATGTTGTTAAATAATGAATAATGAACAAATAAATGTACTCGTTTACTAACGTAACCTTGGTTCCCTGAGGCCCTGTTTCCACCATCCCACTAAGCAATGTTATGTCCAGAAGACGTCCTTTTTAATGTCTTTGTCACAAAAGTCATATGTTGAAAAGATGTCCACTACACTCTTAGAAAGGATGTGTTAAATTCGTACACATCTGTAACGTCTGGATGGATCCGTTCGTAGTCAATAAACTTTGGAATTTTCAAAACGTTTTTAACCTGATAAACTGTGTTTTTAAATCACTAAATCGGCTCCGGCTGACTGCGACTTTTACCATGTTTGTGGACCCGTGAGGTTAAACAGAAAACTCCAACTTCCTAACTTTGGAGACTTCAAAAGGATCTTTTGTGGGCCCAGAGACTGACCAGACAAATTCCACACACACACACCACACACACAGACACACAAACATGCTTAGAGACTGTATGTACAGCTACTCTTAGAATATGACTGTGCCAAAGTGTACCCATCAGGTATATCCAGTGCATATATGCTTCCTAGTGTTTAGACTTAGTTTAAATGACTGTATTTGTGCTAGTGTTCATTTTAATGATGGAATTTTGTCTGTAAACCATAACTTCTTCTACATGCTTTTCTTATATGACAAGTTTAGATTAATCTCATTCATCTATGTATATTACATGGTTGTCAAATGCATTGTTCTATTTGTTTAATGATACTGTGAAGAAAGTACTCCATCTCGAAATCCGATCTGATAGTCATAAATTATGCAAATTAAGTTACAAGACAAGACAAAGGACAAAGTTTGCCCGCCAACTTTGCACCTATGTCATTGGCTATTCCACCTCAAGAAGGTGTGTCGGCTTGTCTGTCATAAAATATGAGCACCAGGATTTTTCTGTGTGTTCTCCCAATTGCCCTGAATCATCCATCGCCCACTCACGCGCGTCTCTCCCGGACGTTACGATGACCGCGCTGCCATCGCGCTCATCTCTCGGGACCTCCATCTTCCAGCGAAACTAACATTCAAGTCCTCAGTTCAAACCTTCCCGCGGAACGGAAGAAACCAACGAACTGCATCAGCGCTAAACCGAAACTCGGCAAGCAAACTAATGCAAGTACGACCGTTTAATGAAACTGATTTCCGTGCTGGCCTCAAGGACTGTTTGTAAGTTTTGCTGCTTGTCTTCTCCCTTTCCTTTCCTCTACTTTCACTTTTGTATATATGTGTATAGCCTGTGTATAGCCTTATAACCTCTGTAGTCGTAGTTTGCATATATTAAACACATTATTCACGCTCGATTGTTCTGTTTGTTCATTCAACCAAAAACCAAGTCACTTTAACGTTTTTTGATCACTTTATGCTTTAAAGCTACAATAGGAATTTATTCTCGTGGCCAAAGAATAAATCTGTCTATAATATTCTAGGAGGAGCTAGGGTTTGCTGGACAAACATAGTTTCCCTAAATAATTATTAAACAAGAACTAATCATATATGTGATTGATTATAATTCGTTGTAATTAATTCACAATATATGTTTAATCCCCCCTTGGGTTGATATATCCGTCATAATTGATCATAAAGCTTTATGATTTATTATAATTCATATATATATATATAACCAATAAATTGATTAATAACTGTACAAACCGCTACACATCAGTGTGTCAGTTTAGGGACAACACTTGTTGTGTTAATTCTGACACATTCATTTAGTCAATGATTTTAACACAGTGAATGTTTCAGGAAGGTTAACCAGAGGTGTAGTCAAGACCGAGACCCTCCAAGACCGAGACCAAGACCATTCAAGAGGGAAGTTAATGAGATAATTAAGTTATTAATCAAGTAGTAGTTATGAACACCTGCTGTTAACAAGCAGAATCATTGAAGGAAAGAGGAAAACAACAACAAAATAAAACACCTGTGATACTTCTGAACATGAAGATCAAAATTGCAATGGTCTCTTTGTCAAATCCAGTCAAAAAACATCACTTACACATCAGTGCTTGTGTTTTGGGACAACACTTGTGTTAATTTTGATACATTCACTGTGTCAATGATTTTAACACAGTAAATGTATCAGGAAAGTGATCTGATGTTAACAAGCAGAACCAAAGGAGACCATTTTTAAGCCACCATCATTTTTAATATTAGATTTTGTTTGGGCTGTTGTAACTGAGTTATATCAGCCAGATAAACAAAGAGAAAAGATGATCAGGTGGTGTTAGTTATGTTTTCACATAATCATTATTTGACCTGAATCACTGAACTCATTTAGAGCCCAATCTCTGAGTTAGATTTACATTATTGATTATAACAGCACTGTGATTAAAAAAAAATAAAAAATAAATAATAATAATAATAATAATAATAATATATTTTAGGGACACACAGACATCAAGAATCAGCCTGTGAATCTCAACAATTGACACGCAACATATCAACAGATCAACTCTGAACATCAGAAAACAAGCTACTAAAAGGTCACATGAACAGAACAAAGTAAAATAGTGAGAATAAAGGAAATTACTAAGACAATTAAGCTCATCATTTATTCATGCAGCAGTGCATGATGGGAGGCATGGATGAATTTTGATTGGTGGCTCCCAGAATGCACTGCAACATGCTTTATTATTCTCACAACTGTTGAGATTCACAGGATGATTCTTGATGTCTGTGTGTCTAAATGAAAAGAGTTTTATTTTTATTTTCTTCTATCACAGAAATACTTTGAATTTATGTTTCTTTTTAAAACGTCTAATTCATGACCAGTGTTTTGTTTTGTTCCATCCTCTGAGCTGTATGGATTACATTTATAATGGATTGATGCATTTTTTGGGGCTTCACTACCATTATAAAGCCTGGAAGAGCCAGGATACTTTTAAATATATCTCTGATTGTGTTCATCTGAAAGAAGATAGTGTCATATACACCTAGGATGGCTTAAGCATTCAATTGTACCACAAATACCATTGAAAAGAGACCTTAGGAATGCTAAATTATGGGATGTTTTTTGGGTGAACTAACCCTTTAACTACTTCATTAAGTAGATTTTTTTTAGTTTAATTTTTTCAAATTAATTCAGTTAAATTTCGGACAGTCCATCAGTGTCCCAACACTCTTTTGTATTAACAACTCACAACTTTGAGTTAAACATGCTTGAGAAATTTAAGGCAATCACTAGAAGTAGAAAGAAGCTGAATGAATTGTAATAAAAGCTCTTTTTTAAAGCATTAGTGTGTTTCCTTACCTAAACATTACCTGTCCTCACTGCCTGGACGAATATATCAGTGGTTGCTCAACCCTCGCTATTATTGTACTTCACTTACAAAAAAAATTTTATACTCTATTTTAAAGAAATGTCATTATCCCAGATCAGGTCACACGATGTTCCTGTAGAACAGCAGAATAAAACACCAAACCCACAAAGACACATACGTTGTTGTCCCTGCATCTATTAATAAAATATCAAGTTTCATTCTCAAGCCTTCCTGTCCAATTACAAGAGTGTTTATTTTTTACTATAAGAACACACAAACCTCTAAACAAACATCATGCTCATTATAGGGCTGAAACTGAACCTGTTTCATTTCTGGATTTAACACAAACATGGGGTTAATCTGTATTATGTGTGCTCACACTTCTCTTGTTAATGTGTGTATGCCAATTATTTAAGAGAACATAAAGGTCAACAGCCCAAGACAGAGCAAAAATGGATAAGCTGAAAGTTATAAGCATACACAGCAAAATCCTGAGTGTTAAATAAACACCCCTCAGTGTCCACACTACAGGGTGTTTAAAGTAACAATGAAGCAGTGTTGAAGGTAATGAGATTATTAAGTGATTAATTAAGTGATGATTGGCCATTATTTAAGATTCCTTATGATAATAAGTAGAATCATTGAAGGAAAGAGAAAAAAGAAGAACAGAATAAAGAGAGACATAACAAGTACAACTGACTTCCAGCCATTAGACATTATTACATTTATTATTAACCAGTTTGATTTGATTTCTGTCTCACATCAACAAAAGTTCTTATTGAGAATGAACAGATGTTTAGATGTTAATGTTTGAATGAAAGTTTAGTTTGAAGTCACCATGATGGTGATCATTGTGTGCCTTAGTTGGGCTCTTCACCTTTTACTTTTTTTAATATAAGTTTTTCTTTGGCTGCTCAAACTTTGTGTTTGTAAAACACATTTGTTATGGACAGAGAAACTACGACCTGGTCACAATATGTTTTGATGATGACATTATCATCATGTAATGACCTGATTCACTGATGTCATTCAGAGTCTAAATCTCTGACTATATGCTTGATGTGTAACATCAACTTTGAGGACAAAGTGTTTGCACCCACTAACAGGTGTCGTGATGAAGAGATAATCAGTGTTATTCACTTCACCTTTCAGTGCTCATAATGTTATGCCTGATCGGTGTACAACACACAAGTGAAGCCTGAAGATACATGATAACTTAATAACAAAAATGAGGCACTAGGATGCTATCTAGTGGCTAATAAGTGAAACAACAAGAAATGAAACTTCCCTATACACAACCTCAATTTAAAAAAGTTCATTTGTATATCTATTTTTATATAAATATTTAATACTGGGTGGACCAAAGACAAATATAAAGACTATTCATAAATTGGTGTCCATCTGGTGGGTACAGCCTTGCAATGCACCCAGAGAAAAATATTCATGGGGAAATTAAAGGGTTAGTTCACCCAATAGACTGGGTGACTACTGGGTGTATTGCAAGGCTATAGACTGGGTGACTACTCTAACTAATGTCCCTCCATTGACAGTCTACGCAACTACCATTTTGACGCTTCAAAAAGATCAAACAGAGATTGTAATCCATATGAATCGAGTTGTAAAGTCCAAATTTTCTGAAGAAACATGATTGCTTTTTATGATGAATTTAGGCCTTTATTCACATATAAAAACATTAACATCTATCAGCGATCATAAACAAAAGGTCAGCTGAACTTGCTTGATGCGCAAGAACAAACCTCATTGGTTCTTGCAGAAGCTCAAATGTACTGCGTAACACGAGAATGAACCTCATTGGTTCTTGCAGAAGCTCAAATGTACTGCGTAACACGAGAATGAACCTCATTGGTTCTTGCAGAAGATCAAACATTCTGCTTTAACACAAGAGAATGGCCCTCACATGTTCTCACACGTGAAGCAATGAAATGTCTTAAATTTCAATAAAAATATCTTCATTGTTCTGAAGATGAAGGAAAGTCTTATGGGTTTGGAATGACATGAGGGTGAGTAAATGATGGCAGCATTTTCATTTTTGGGCGAACTAACCCATTAATAAAATGGTTGTAACATGTATGCTTTGTTTCTGTTTAGTTTCTGTGTTCCCGTTTTCCTTAGTTACTGTTTTTAGTTTCTGTTCTCCCTGATTACTCAACATGTATTTAAGCCTTGAGTTTTCCTTAGTTCATTGTCTGGTATTGTAAACGTCTTTGTTAAATGTGGTTGTTTATTCAATGTCTCCAACGATCTCCTGAGCTTTCTGTTTTGGATTTCTGTCATGACAACTCTCGTAGTGTTTGGTATGGTAATGGATATGACAATGTAGATATTTTTTAGTCTCGGAATAGATCTGCTACGCTGCTGCTGTTGATTATTGCTGCTGCTGCTGCTGCAGAGCAAGTACAGGACTTGCTACTGCCAATACATACACAACCCACTGCTGCGAGCAAGTAAGACATGCTGCTGCTGCACAATATAGCGTACATAAATAACTGTAGCAGATCTATACAGGTGGAACTGGGGAAGGTGGAGGGTTTCTGAAGCACGCTGCGCTACTAAACAATGCTAACTTTATTAAGCACGCAGCTCATTGGCTACTAATACAGCAGGAACCAATCATCTGTGACCTATAGATATTGATGTGATAATTAGCAGGTGTGTTAAAGGACCTATTAGAGAGTTTCATGCCAGAACTTTGTATTTATTAAAAACTGTTTTGTTTTCTATTCCATTTGCAGTGCGCTTTACCACAGCCACAGCACTGTTACAATGGAAAACCAATAACATTTATTTTTTACCTTTAGTCTCATAACATTATAGTTAGTTATCAAAAATGACTAGCATGTGTGCAGAGGACTGCTCTGATTCAACAGTGTACATTCAGCGCCTCAGGGCTTCGTCCTCTTACTGTGATTCTAGACTCCATTTTCCACTGTGCAGGAGAATGACAGCACTAAAGCTTGACTTGACCTGACATGAGAGTTTCATTTGAGTAACTGAGACGGTATGAAATAATAGTTTTTGCAAACATTATGGGGATGTTACTTTAGAATAGTCACAGAATCAGCGCCATTAATAACACCAGACCCTTCATACTCACCTTAGCTCCTTACCTGTTTGGACTCCTGTTGTCGTCTCCATTCAGCCTTCATCATCTGCCATCTTCTGTAAAGCCTCAAGCCATTCCTGCACCTGCAACGACAGAGAGACAATTACTATTGGAGCTAAGTCTGCTTAACTTGCCATTGAATGAACACTCACCCATTTCTCCTGCTGTCTGCATCCTGCAAATAAATATCTGTTCGATTAAGTTCCCTGTGTTGCCTCCTTCTGTATGCTGACAGGAATGTTCTCTGAACATTTAAAAAACATGATGTGTAAATGTGTTGTGCTTACGTTCTGAGAAGAGATAACACTGAAGATTCTATTAATGTTACTGAAAGAACGTTTGTTAAACATTTCGAGAGAAATAGTGAACTTGCAAGAGATGATATATTTGTATAAGAAAAATATCCATATTTAACAAGTTATAAGGTAAAATATCTAGCTTCCGCCAGAAAAACCTTCCGTATTCAACTTATGGAAAAAGTGTAACACCTCTTGCAGTTCAAAATGCTTACACTACGTCCTACGCCTTCATTATTCAACTTACGAAAGCTTTTTTTGTAAGTTGAAGGCAGTCTGGTGTAATGGAGGCCAGATAGAAAGAGCTGTGCACGTAAACCTCACTCCTCTGATCTCAAGAGACGTTCTAGGGAATGACACTAGAGACCGCGGTCGTTAGCCTCTTTGTTAGAGTGTCTGACTCCTATGGCGTAGACCTGGGTTCGAATCCCACTTAGAAGGGGCGGTTCGAAAAGGAGGGGATATGCTGGCGGAAGGTAGATGTTTTACTTTATAACTTTTCTAATATGGATATTTTTCTTACACAAACACATCTCTTTGCTTTAGAAGGCCTTTATTAACCCCCGGAGCCATGTGGAGTATGTTTATGATGGATATGGATGGAGGCACTTTCTTCAGCTTCAAACTTGTTGGTCCAGTTCACTGCCATAATAAAGCTTGGACGTGCCAGGATATTTATTATAACTCCGATTGTGTTCATCAGAAAGAAGAAAGTCATATACACCTAGGATGGCTTAAAGGATTAGTTCACCCAAAAATGAAAATTCTGTCATTTATTACTCACGCTAATGTTGTTTCACACCCGTAAGTCCTTTGTTAATCTTCGGAACACAAATTAAGATATTTTAGTTGAACAGTTTGAGTTGAGTAGGTAAATAACGAATTTTATAGTGATTATATAGGCCGATTTCAAAACACTGCTTCAGGAAGCATCGGAGCATAATGAATCAGGGTATCGAATCTGCTGTTCGGAGCGCCAAAGTCACGTGATTTCAGCAGTTTTTTACACGCGACCTGAATCATGATTCGATACGCTGATTCATTATGCTCCGATGCTTCCTGAAGCATTGTTTTGAAATCGGCCATCACTAAATAAGTCGCTATTTTGTTTTTTTTTTGGCACACCAAAAATATTTTCGTCGCTTTATAATATTAATATCGAACCACTGTACTCACATGAACTGATTTAAATATGTTTTTAGTACCTTTATGGATCTTGAGAGAGGAAATGTCACTGCTCCCTATGGAGGCCTCACGGAGCCATCGGATTTCAACTAAAATATCTTAATTTGTGTTCTGAAGATGAACGATGGTCTTATGAGTGTGGAACAATATGATTGTGAGTAATAAATGACAGAATTTTCATTTTTGGGTGAACTAACCCTTTAAGAGTGAGTAAATCATGGCGTAATTTTCATTTTAAAGTGAACTAATCCTTTATGGCCACCCTATTTAAAACACTAACTCTCAAGTTCTCCTGACTTGCAGTTTAGCAAGTCATCTGAATGCAGCTTAACCTAATCTTCAACGAGTACTAATCTGGAGTCCTGCATTACAGTGTGCTGACGCATGTGTGTGTGTGTGTGTGTGTGTGTGTGTGTGTGTGTGTGTGTGTGTGTGTGTGTGACATATCAGGACACAAATTTGTATAATGACATAGGTATTACAAGCTCTCGGGTTTCCTAGATATTAGGAATATGATCAAATGTCTCCTCTAAGATCCCAAATAATATGATGGTTACTAAACATTCTAGCTAAATTAACACCTACACATAATGAAAGGAGAGGAGATGTGTCCAATACTCTGATGGCTCACTGCACCACTGCTCGGGATTATCTGAAGGCTACTTAAAGAGACACGATGATCACACACACACTACAGTACTGTACACGTATGACCTGAAGCGCAGGGATCTTTATTACATAAGACTCCCTCAAGACATTGCACGTGGACACACACCTGGCCGTGTAAGTGACAGTCTCTAATCAGAGATCTTTGGGCCAGAAGTTTGAGCTTTTGGCTCATCATGAGAGTGTGAGCAGCATGATTGAAGAGTTTTGCTGTGGTTTATTTATAGTCTCTGCATCAGCATCAGTCACAATGCTGCGAATGAAGCCCTTCAGAGAGCGACGCATGTGACAAGTGAGGATGGACTACAGCGGTCCAGCGCGCTCTAGATTCAGTCAGACGTGAATTTCACCCTCTACTGCGCGCGGATCTGTGGACGAGGCAGCAACAGGAGACTTTACACTGTCAGAAAGAGGCTGAAAGAAAGAAGAAGAGAAATAAAGAAAGAAGGATGCTCTCTTACAGATGTAGTGTGTAGGTGGGAAACCGTCTGCTGCACAATTTCCGGTTATTCTGTCACTGATTTCCAACTATTGATCACGAAGAAAAAGCGCGGCGCTCGGTTGCAATGTCTGCGCGCGAGTGTGCGTTTTTCAGGATTATTCCCACAACACCATAAGGAGAGATTTAGATAGTGGGAATGTGTGTAGGGCGTTAATAAACAGGCTAAACATCGACTAGTGCTTCAAGACTTTATCTAAAATACAACCTGAACTGGTAAGGTGAGTAACACCTATCTGTCAGTGTTTATATAACTGTTTTGTCTGCAGATTTATTCTTCGTTTCTCGTGATTTTGCTGTGTTTAAGTAACTCCTATACATATGACCCTAAAGTTGTATGTGTTTGAACATGAGTGTGTGTTTGTTTGTGTGTGCGCGCGCGCGCGTGCGAGTGTTTCTGGCTATATAAATTGCGTGCAGCTCCATCTAGGCCAGCCCACGCGCGCCTCTGGTTGCCATAGCAACTGTCGGGGGTTTAAAAGGGGTAGAGGATGCGAGACCAAGTGAAAGCTCATCTTTACACTCGGCTTTTACAACTCAGAAGCAGAAGATGAGCAAATGCATCTGCAAAATTTAGTAGCCCGAGGTAAATGAACTAATATGGTAATAAGAAAACAGGATGATGCAGTGTCACACAGATTACCTTGCAAAACAAACCATCACAATTAAAAGGCATTCTGAGCGGTTGCCAGGGCATTGTTAGGTTGTTGCCAAGGTATTATGAGAGTGTTTTTTTTTTAGTGTGGCGTTGCTATGTGGTTGCTAGGGAGCTCGGGTAGACTGCTGATTCCAAATTAACACTGTTTTCTGAATGACTGTTTAGAGATGGAAGGTTAATTAGTAGACAGAACCTAAGATGGATTTCTAAATAACCAATGTGAGTTATTTTAGTAAAATTCCATTAATTTTCTCCATCATTTTCATTTAATTTTATTTAATAGCCAAATTCTATAGTGAAGAATTACACTAGCTATAATCCAATCCAATAACTAATGGAATTACAGCAAAGAGTCTGTCTTCTTTTACAGACTTTAAAGGGGGGGCAGGGTTTAATACACAGTTTCTGCCAATATCATGTTAATCTTGAGAACATATAGAGTAACAATGCATCCTTCATATCTCCGAAAAGTCTTTAGTTTTTTCATATTTATAAAAGTTAGATGCGCTAAACTGAGTCTTTCCGAAAAAAACCTGAGATCCTGGAGGCGTGTCTGCCGTCAGTGCCGTGGGCGGAGCTAAAGAGTCACAAGCGCGCACAGCTTCTGTGTAGAGATCGCATGCTAGTTACGACACCATTAAAAACAAAAACCTTTGTGTTGTTTACATTATATGCACTTGTGCGCCGATCTGATGCAACTTTACTCACCACCCGCGATCTGCAAATCCAGCGCCGAACTAGGACTTGTTTACAAAGTATTCATCACCGAAATCCTGGGAACAAACAAACATACACGCACAACTCCGTTGTTGCCTCGGAAAAACAAATTTCATCCACTGTTCCCTTGACACTTGGATCTTTGGGCTGAAAGGGGTAATCTTTCCCTCACAACCAAAAACACTCCTTTGTTTACAGGAGCTGAGTCTCATTTCAGAGGCTGCGTACTCCGGAGGTCGCATTTGAAGGCTGAATACTTCATCAAGGATGTCATATTTAAGAAAGTAACCGTAATAAAATTGACTGATATTCATTGTGAGGTGTAAAATACTGTAATTTATTTCTTACATTGCAATCTAACGGTTATTTTTCTTAAATGAGACTGCCTCGATGATGTATGCAGCCTTCAAAGGGTGCAGACCCTGAATTGGGACACAGCCGTAGTTGAAAAATCTCTCAGCTTCCGTATCCCGAACGAAGCGTGTTGATGTGCTTGATCTTGCTCTCGCTCTGGGTGATGTGTGTGTGCAGCTTATCAGGGAGAAGTGCCTATACAAGGAATTCCGCTCTCTTTTGACGTCATACAGGACACACTCGAAAAAAACTCTCTGAATGCTGTACCGAAACCGGACGTAGTGGATTTGGCATAGAAATACTCCGTCATACGTCCAACTCGTGTTTGAAACTTTGGCCATGTTTAGCATGAGAATGCAACTCTTTAACAGTGTAAATAAGTCAGAATGCATGAAATAACATTGCAGCCCTTCTTTAATATTGTAGCCTAATAATTTGCAAGTCAATATTGCTTCATATTCATTCAGTGGCCTGATTCAAAATGAATTGAAATATACATTCAGCTGTGTTCTTTTTCTTACAGCCATGGCTGTAAGGCCCACCCTCATCTTCATTCTCTCTCTGATTGGCTGCTGCGCTCTTGAGGACCCGCCCAAGCACACAGCCCCGCCCCCTCCTCATGGGTGTGGCGCTACAGTGGACCTGCCCTACAGAGTTCTGTGCGACCTGGAGTCCGTATGGGGCGTGGTGCTGGAGGCCATAGCGTGCGGTGGGACCATATCTGCTTTGATTCTGGCCGTGATTCTTTTAGCCAAGCTGAAAACGGTAACAGAACCGGAGAAGCGATGTGGCGTTGGTCCCCTCCTCCTCCTGCTGGCCGGAACGGCAGGTCTCTTCATCCTATCGCTGGTGTTCTTGGTGGGGCGTGGCGAGGTGCTCTGCATGGTGCGCCGTGGGCTGTGGGGGGCGCTGTTCGCGATGTGTTTCTCGTGTCTGCTGGTGCAGGGAGTGCGACTGAAGAAGCTGGCCGGAGGGAGGCGGAGCCCAGCGGGGAGTTCTCTCGCCGGATTGGCTTTCGCGCTCACCGTGGTTCAAGGCATCATCGCTGGAGAGTGGCTGCTGCTTACGGTGGTCCGTGAGGGACATGCAGCCTGCGATTACTTACCTTTAGACTTTGTGTTGGTGTGTAGCTATGCTGTAGTGTTGTTGCTGGCTGCCACTGTGTTGTCGTTGGCCGTCGTGTTGTGCGGAGGGAGCAACAGAGAGGAGTCGAGCAGGAAGAGGATGAAGTGGAGGTGTAACGCCGTCTGGCTTTTCCTCTCATGTCTCTCTTCGCTTCTCCTTTGGGTCGCCTGGCTCGGTCTCTATCTCTACGGAAACGCTGGCATCATGACCGCGGCGAAGGATTGGGATGAGCCGGCATTAGCGGTTGCCTTGGTGACTGAGGGTTGGGTATTGTTGTTATTTCACGCTATCCCAGAAACACACCTGTGTTTGCGTCCGTCCAGTCAGAGGAACGCAGACACTGGGCAGAACTACTACGACACCCCTCAGCCCCCTGCGGCACAAAGTTACCATGACGACGAGCGGCCAACCAATCCCAGAGCTCCGTTCACAGAGAGTCAGGCGTACACTGTAGAGGAGCACAGTGCAGGTGGGTTGATTAAGAAAAATGTGTAACTTTTTGGTAAGGTTAGTTTATGGTAATAAATAATGATTAGAGAACGTTCTGTATAGGTTTTCTTTAGGTTGGTACAAAAACCTCCCTGTAACGTTCTGGGAAGGTTAGTTTATGGTTATAAAAAAACCTAAAAATAACCATCAGAAAATGTTGGTGCAAAAACCTTCCTGCTACGTTTTGAGAAGGTTATGGTTATAAAAAAAACTAACAATAACCATTAGAGAACGTTCTGTATAGGTTCTATTTAGGTTGGTGCAAAAACCTTCCTGCAACGTTCTGGGAAGGTTAGTTTATGGTTATAAAAATACTAAAAATAACCATTAGAGAACGTTCTGTATAGGTTCTATTTAGGTTGGTGCAAAAACCTTCCTGCAACATTCTGGGAAGGTTAGTTTTGGTTACAAAAGATATAGAGAATATTTCAAGAATATTGTTATTTGGTTCTCAAAAAAAGAGGCAAGTTTGGCAACCATATGGGAACATTAGGGGAATGTTTGTGTTTTCTGGGGAGAAATATGCAACAATTTTAAAGCCGTTCAACATCATTTAATTGACCATATGTTTAAATAATTATTCATTTTTTTCTTTCAGCTTTATTCTGTATCCAGATTAGTGTTATTATGTACAGATTTCCTATTATTTTTTATTTCTCTTTGTTTTATATATATATATATATATATATATATATATATATATATATATATATATATATATATATATATATATATATATATATATATATATATATATACACTGTTGTGGTTTTTGCAGTTCTGCAGGCTGGAGGTTATCATAACGGATTAATCCGGCCTGCTCTGCCATTCCGGAGTCATGTTTACCAGCCCACTGAGATGGCACTGCTCATGAATGCAGGACCGGTGAGTAACAGTACTATACATTAACAATACGCTTAGATACTGAATGAGTCTCAGTCTCTCACGATTCACCTCATGCTCTGTGTTCCAGATCCCAACCGCCCCTCCAAACTTCACAGGGAGGCATCTGTGGTGAGAGCGGTTACCATGGCAATAATGTCCTCTTCTACTTCGGGTGGCTTCACATGGTCAAAAGGCACTTTATTAAAGTTCCATGTTAATAATTTGGGAAATGCTCCTCTAATAAAATGACATAAGTTAAAGCTGATTTAATTTAACGGGCATTTTCAACATGGGAACAGGCTAATTTTGCACATGATCTCTTTTAAGTGCTAAATTCAAAATACGGGAAGCGTTACATATTTGATATCACTCTGATGATGTCTGTTTAGATTAAATGAATCAGACAAATGATGTGCTGATGAGGACCTGTCAGAATTTACATAAACAGGGATGTGTGAATGAGAAAAGAGAGGGAGCGTCTACACGCAACGCTGTTGACAAGCCCATTTTACTAACATAATGTGACATATTTCAGAGTGAAAGGGAATAACTGTGTATATGAATAAATGATTTTTTTTTTAAAAAATGTTCTAAGAACGTTTTCCTAATGTTCCCATTACGTTATGAAAATGTTATTTCTGAATGTTCACTGAACGTTCAAAGCATCCAGTTTTTAAATGTTTTAAAAACACTTTTTCTCGGTTATACAAATGTTACTTTGTAACAATTTAACATTCCATTTCATAATTTTGCAAACATTATGGGAATGTAACTTTTGAATACATTCTGAAACAAGTAGTAATATTTAAAAAACATTAGGCAAACTAAACCGCTTCCGAAAAAAAACGTTTAAATAACGTTAGCTAAATAACAATGTATAAATAATGTTTTTGTGCTAATATTTTGAGAACATTATTAAAGACCAGATAACTTTGCACAAACGTTCTATTAACATCACTGGAAGAACGTTTGTTTATAACTTTGAGAGAACCTTGCCAGAACGTTCTGAGAACATTCCCTGTGTTAGCTGGGAGGGGGGGTTTAAAAATAAGAAGGATTTGTGATGTCAGCCAAAAAGGAACACTATTTTTCAGAGACCAGTTTACAAAGAATAACATGCACAGATGAATTATTCAAAATGTAACCAGAAATGTGTAACACCGTGTCCTAACCAGATGCGATGCGATAAGATTCCAGCAACAAGCAATTTGACTGTCCACACTAGATGCGACACGACGCGACAGTGAGAAGCAATAAAATCAATCACAGCCAATCAGAAGAGAGTGTGGGCGGGCTTTCTCAGCAAGAGCACAGCGGACACAATGAAATGGGCAAGTGCTTAGTAAAATCAAAGTCCCTTTAAGACAAGTCATTTCACTCGGCAGCCATCTTTGAAACGCCTCTCGGGCATCCAAGTGCAGCTCCAATCTCTTTGAATGGGGAAACATCAAATTCTCGAAAGCTGTTTGCCAAGCTTTCGATTAAATTTCATATTTGTAATCACCGATGAAATCTGACAACAACTGTCTCATAAATTTTGTTTCTAAATGCTCGAATCATGACAAAAAAATTTATTTTTCAGGCTGGATCAACCTAATGCGCATGCGCAATCCTAAATGCCATTTAGACAAGAGACATTTAGTCTCTTGTGCCTCATTTCGGAGGCGCGTGTCTGACTGTTTCTATAGGAACCGGAGCTTCTAACGGCCGCTGCAGTGACGCGATGACTTTACCAATCGGCGATTGGCTCTTATTCAGAAGGCGGAAATTATTCCGCCATATTGCGCGTTGCACTCTCTCCCATTCATAATAATACGAGTAACATGTGTCTTGTGTTATTCTATAGACCTTATGCGCCAGAGAAACAAGTGCGCCGCCATCTTTATAAAATCATCTTTGAACTTCCGTTTTTGCGGCAGCCCTGTGTTATTAAAGTTATCATGAGTGTTGTTATGTTTAAAGCAGATGTCTTAACAAATGTCAGTAGACCGGGAAGATTTTAAAATGAGCAGTTCATTCATAAACACGTAAGATTGCTGTGGAAATACAAACCGGAAGTCAAAAGACAACGAGCGCAGCGCTGAAAAGGGGCGGAGCTACATATGGTCTATAGTCTTATAGTTAAGAAGCAGAGGGCGAGTAGAGCGGTGAGTCTCATCGAGTTTTATTCTGATGCTGCAAAACTGAGGCTTGTGATTGGCTGTTGACAATGTGACATCACTGTCATGATAGTTAGGTTTACTGTTAATGTTGATATTTGACTTTTTACAATTAAATCAATGTTATTTTAGAATTATTTATATACTAATATAGTACACTGTTAAAAATGATTTTATGGTGAAGTAAAAAAAACAGGAAAAGTTAGTTCAGGCAAGAATTAAAAAAACAAAGTAAATTCTATATTAGTAATCAATTTAAGTAAAACTACTCAACTTTTCTGATTGGGCCTTGAATAATTAATGAGGTCAATTTTTCACTGTTTTCCAGCTGTTTTTACACTGTTTTATCATTGCTTTTGTGGTTATGTTTAGTAAATCACAATTTTGTGATATTTGGAGTTCATTTTCTACTCAAAATGCCACATTCACACTCAAAACGATCCATTGAATCACAAACCGGAAGTCAAAAGACAACGAGCGCAGCGCTGAAAAGGGGCGGAGCTACATATGGTCTATAGTCTTTGGTAAAATTCATAAATATTACACAATTTAAACATTATTTAAAGCATGGAGTGACTGAAGCAATCTTTGTCATAGAATACACTTGTTTGTCCGCATTGAGTTGACAGTTTGAACGTTCTTGTGCCCATTTATTTACTTTCAAGATCTGAGGTGAATTAGCCAATGTTGTTTTCATTACAGCTAAAAAGCCAGGAACACAGAATGATATTCAAACTCACATTAGACACTTTAAACATTAAATAAAGCACATAAACAGCATTTGATATTATCATTCCATACTTTGTGTTGCTGTTCCAGCCGGACGTCAGAGAAATAGAAAATATTTCCAAAATAGAAAATTTGCGTGTCGCCGCTGTGGCTGTGACAAAAACTCTGATTAACACGGAAAAGTATCTTTTATCACTAACTTGTGGCATCATGTCGTGTCTGGTTAGGACACGGTGTAATAAGGAAGTAAACAGGCTTTTGATTTCATGTTGACTTTACAGAAGGATTGTGTGAGAGAATGAAAAACTGATAATGTCATTAACTTCTAGCCTTAGCAAATTTTCTGCCTGCATTCCACTTTAAATAATCAAAATCTATAACTTATTCAAATGTATTTAATTTATTTAAACCGTTTTGTATAAATTGTTCAATTGTTATCTTCTTTTTAAACCTTTTTGAAATTCGATCTATTTGTTTGTTTTGATATCACATCAGCGTTTGGTGTTTTTTTCCAAACTTTGCACGCTTGATTGTCAGTCTTCATGATGCAGTTGATGCTAAACATCTATACATTATACGCCGTGTTTGATCTTGTAAGGCAATACTGTGTTCTTTGTGACGGTGCTGCAGTCTCTCAGATTGAGACACTTTCAACAGGGTCATTGGAAAAGGCTGAAGTCGCTCTTTATTTTGCTCGTGATGTATTTTCCCTATATATTTGATGTTTCTATATTTGAAATAAATTATAATGAAACATTCCTACAAAGCGCCTCTTGTCTTGTCACTGTTTTCAAACCGCGTCGTGGCGGCGCTATCGGGCGCGTTCTTCTTCTGTTGTTTAAAATGGAGGCTGGAAATCCAGCTGCCTTCTAGGCGACCACTGTTACCAAGGAAGTAGACGAGCGATTTCTTCCGGATTAAGAGTCGAAAGGAAAGCTTTCCCACGTGTGGCGAATGTGTAAGTAATAAAAACATACATACAACTCAAATAAAACAGTGCGTCAAACGAGTAATAAGATTAACTGCTTTCAGTGAAGCGCGCGCGCTGCACAAACTTAATGCATGTCATTTAAGTGCGTTTTAACCATACATGTTGTTTGAACAATGTTGTTATGTGCATTTTACAAATTAAAAGATATTAAAATAATTAAACCAGATGTAATTGCACACACACACATCAATCTAATGTCATTTTTTAGGTTTTTACTTCTCGACACAATCAGCCTAGAGCTATTCATATCAAATGTTTGTTTCTTATAACTTATGAATGCACATTTGAATGTGACTTATAAAAATGAATGTTTTTCATCTAATGTTGTTTTCCTGCGTTTGCAGGTGAAGGCTGATCCAGAATCAGATAAAAATCAACAAACAGAACCAATGAAAAGCAACTCAAGGATGCAAAAAGCATGAACAAAAGTTTATGAGAAGTTAGCTGACAAAAGTTGACAGTTTTACCTAATTCAGGAGAACATGGCAGTTGATGGTGCAACTAAAGAGAAGAAGAAGAAGAAAATAAAGGTGGAGGAAGATGCAGGAAACACAAATGTGGTGCAGTGTCATGACGTGTCCGTCCAGACTGGTGTGAAAAAAGAAGCGTTAGAAGTAAACACTAGAGATGAGGAGGAGAAGAAGAAGAAGAAGAAAAAGAAAGTAAAGGAGGAGGTGGAAGCAATCCCCGTGACGGTGTGTTACGACGCGTCCGTCCAGACTACCGTCAAAGCTGAACTCTCAGAAACCAACATCGGTGATGCTCCTGAAAAGACAATAAAGAAGAAAAAGAGGAAGATGAAGGAAGAGCCAGAACCGCTGCTGGAGATCATCAGTGAGGATGGAAAGTGTTTAGTGTCCAAGAAGAAGAAAGCCAAGATAAAAGGATGTACAGATCAGGTGGAAGGTATGAAAAATAAAAAGACGAAAAAGAAAGTGGAGGTCAAAGAAGAAGAAGAAGAAGAGGTTGATTTAGGACACGTAGTGGAGACGGTGGAAAAGAAAAAGAAGAAAAAGAGAAAAAATGAACAAGAGCTAAACGCAGAATTGGAGGATGGAGAGACGAAGAAGAAAAGAAAAAAGAAAGGAGCAGACGAATGCAAAGAGGGAAAGGTGAAGAAGAAGAAGAAACCTTCTGCGGATGACGTCAGCTCAAATGAAAAGCCGGAGAAGAAGAGCAAGAAGCAGAAGAAGAACTTTAAAGCTGTAGATGAAGGTGAGAGTCATCCTCAGGCGAACGGAGGACGCGTCAGCTCGCCGGACAAGAAGACAAAACGGAAAGAAAAGGCTGATGATGTCAGCGAGAAGGTGGAGGCGGGAAAGAAGGGCGGGGAAGAAGACAGAAACAAGGTGCTGGAGGAAGTTAAGAAGCAGAGGGCGAGTAGAGCGGTGAGTCTCATCGAGTTTTATTCTGATGCTGCAAAACTGAGGCTTGTGATTGGCTGTTGACAATGTGACATCACTGTCATGATAGTTAGGTTTACTGTTAATGTTGATATTTGACTTTTTACAATTAAATCAATGTTATTTTAGAATTATTTATATACTAATATAGTACACTGTTAAAAATGATTTTATGGTGAAGTAAAAAAAACAGGAAAAGTTAGTTCAGGCAAGAATTAAAAAAACAAAGTAAATTCTATATTAGTAATCAATTTAAGTAAAACTACTCAACTTTTCTGATTGGGCCTTGAATAATTAATGAGGTCAATTTTTCACTGTTTTCCAGCTGTTTTTACACTGTTTTATCATTGCTTTTGTGGTTATGTTTAGTAAATCACAATTTTGTGATATTTGGAGTTCATTTTCTACTCAAAATGCCACATTCACACTCAAAACGATCCATTGAATCATCCATTATTTTCTTTGTTAATTTTGCTTATCTTAGTTAAGTATAGTTACTTAATTCCATTTTAGAAATTTACTTAAAAAAACTATGCGTGCAAAACTTGCGAAAGAACAATTAAGTAAATTTTACTTATTGTTTTTTTTACAGTGTATTTATTAATATTTTGAATTTTTATATTTTCTGTTTTCATTTTAATTTTAGTTAATTTCAGTAATTTTGTTTTGTTTTTGTCATTAAATATGTCTATAATTTAAATACATCTATGTAGTTTTTTATTTATTTCAATTTGAGTTACTCAATTTGATTTTAGTACATCAAGATCAACTAAATAAAATTAAAAACTAAATGAAATAAATGTTGCCTTGGCAAGTAGCTGAAATAAAATATTTTAAGTTCTTTTAATAGATTATTTCATTTTAATTAAACTAAAATGTACTATATTTCAAGTAACAAAAATGATTTGTGTGCTTTAATTAACTATAATCCTGCTTCATATCAGTGTTATTTTAGTATTATTCATATACTAATATAGTAATTTTGAATTGGCTTTTAATTTCATATTTTTAGTTACATTTTTAAGTTTACATTAAGTGGTTTTGTCATTTTTCTAAGTTTTTTTTAAACATTTATCTTTATTTTAGTACTTCATCTTAAACTTATTTCAGTTATATTTTATTTTTTAAAGTTTTTACTTTAATATATTCTTTATATATATATATATATATATAATATATAATTTTTTTATTTTTTTTTTAAATTCAACAATAACAATACTGCTTCATATTAGGGTCAATATTCAGATCAAAATCAAAAGAAAAACATTAATTTGCACTTTTATATTTTTCTATGGCAATTTATAAAATTAATATTTATTATATATGTAATTTCTATTGTTTTAAGTGATTCTCATGTCTGTAATACAGTAAGTAAAATTTTCCTTTTATATACATTAACATAATGTATTTTTTATAATTTGCACATATTAAAGGTATTTACCATGGTAAATATTTTAATAATGGGCTATAACTCAATATTTTTTTTTTTGCATATTATAATAATGAAAGTGAGATTCACTTTTACAAAAAAATCGGTCCTATAAACAAAGTTATTTTTTTTTATACAAAGTATAATATGCAATATCTTATTCTGTGTCACATGATCTGGACATTTTCTTCAGAGGTTTTGTGAGATTCACCCAGCCATGTATGTTGCCCCTAGTTTCCTAATTTTGATGTGTGAAGATTTCTGTGTCTGCCGAGTAGTTTTATTTGACGTTAAAAGTACATCACACTTCTTTCTCAGGCTATCGTGTTCCTGTCGGCAAAGCCTGGGAATCAGGATGAAGTTTCAATAGATCAGGTAAAGCATCAATTATGTTTTACATATACCACATACAACTCATGTTGAAATGCGATAAAAGGACTGTTTTATTCCCCAGGAGCGCCGTCTCGCCCTACAGAGGGACGTTGATAAGGAATCGCAGCCGAAGCCGGTCAGTTTCCACATCCACAAACTTGCATTAAGTACATTTTGGTCCTAGCAGCATTGCACTCAGTGATAATGTGAATGGATTTGAATCTGAATTGCATTGATGTGTTTGTAGAATCTGGGCCAGTGGGGCACGGTGCGGTTCGACAGCTCCGACAGACAAGAAAAGTTCCTGCGCTTGATGGGCGGCTTTAAAAAGAGCAGCCAGCCGGTCGCTGGATCCTCCGGCTCGGCCAACATGGCGCTGGGGAAAGAAGGCCAACAGACTTTGCAGCAAGGCCTTCTGGGACAGTTTGAGCGCGCTCAGAGCCGCCATATGGACTTCAGAATTAAAGGAGCCGGATTGGGGTTCACAGCGCCGTCCAATAAGAAGTTTACGATCGATACTAATGCACGGAACTCGATTCGATTCGATGATTGAGAGTTTACCTGAAAGTGAACGCTGCGTCATCATTTACTCACCCTCACGTCGTTACTAACCCATGTGCTCGTATGTCCTCCAGAAAGAAAAAAAAACAACAGGAAAAACTGTCTATACGATACATGTTTATGTATGTTTAATGTATGAATCAGAATGGGTTTATGTTTTACTGGTGCATTTTTGGAACAGAAGAACACTGCCCCAAAAAAAGTATTTGATAGATTTAATTGATTTTTTAAATATTTTTTTCCCTAAGAGGTGTGTTGTACTCGGGTGAAATATCAGGAGATGGATTTGAGTTCATCATGGATTTGCTCAAGAAAAGATCCTAAAAGAAACGGACATCAGAAAAGACTGAATAAAGACACTGGATTAGAGCTGTCATGGTGGTTATATGATAGTTATCATTATTGATGGGTTTTTTTTTTTTTTTGGATTTATAAGGAGTGTTTATAATTCTTCTGTCATTTCACAGACACTTTTATAGTCAAGATCTTAAAGTTTGGGGTCTTTAGGATTTTCTGTTCACCAAGTCTGCATTTATTTGATCAAATACACAGTAAAAACAGTTATATCATGAAATATTACTGCAATTTAAAATAATTGTTTTCTGCTTGAATATATTTGTAAATGTAATTTATTCCTGTGATCAAAGCTGAATTTTCAGCATCATTACTCCAGTCTTCAGTGTCACATGATCCTTCAGAAATCATTCTGATTTGAAGATTTGCTGCTCAAGAAAACAGTTGTGCTGCTGCATATTTTTGTGGAAATGTGATACATTTTTTCAGGGTTATTAGATGAATATAAAGTTCAAAAGAACAGCATTTATTTGATATAGAAATAATAAATGTATTTACTGTCACTTTTGATCAATTTAATGCATCCTTGCTGAATATAAGTTAATTTTTTTTTTTTTTTAAATCTCACTGACCCCAAACTTTTGAACAGTGGTGTATTTCTATCAGTTCTTGCATTCCTGGGATGTAAACCCATGAGCATCACTGAGCTACAGGAATATAGTAGTTAACATCTGAAGTGGATCAAAACCTTTCATCAAAGTTGTCCTAAAACCTTCTTCTTAGGACAACTTTGATTAACCTTTTTTGATCCACTTCAAATGTTGACTACTATATTAATAAACTACTGTATATTATTTGACTTGCAGCTAAATCCTTCAGTGCTCTATGTTGAAATTGTCTGTCTTTATAGCAAACTACGATGCAACATTGAGGCAAAATGGAGCTGAACTTGTGTTGTTAAACACTTTATTTTTCTCTTGTAAACACATGACCTCTCAAAACAGTTACAGACAAAAGGACAGAATAAGGAAAAGGTATCAGACAAGACATTTCCAGATATTCTGAATAAAAGCAGCAAGAGGTAAAAGTAAATTCATCTCTGGGTGACTATCTGTGTGGTTCATGTGCTTTTAAGAGTTAGAAAACAGTGCCGCCGAATGATATTGCTCTATAAACTTCAAATCCTGTTGTGAAAGAGTGTAAAAATGTGACTGTGACAACAGTAGTTCCAGTTCTCTACTTTGGAAAACAGCTGTTGGTTTTGGAGTTTCATTTATCCAACTTTTAATGGCCTGGATCAAACAGAGAAATACTTTCATAGTTTGTGTTATTGGTTTCTGTTAGCATTCACATCAGAATGAGACCGATTTGGCTGATGACAAACTCAACACTGATCTTTAATCCTAGGCAATTTTGTTTAAACGATTAGTTCATTTTAAAATGAAAATCACCCTCAAGCCATCCTAGGTGTATATGACTTTCTTCTTTCTGATGAACACAATCGGAGTTATATTAATAAATATCCTGATGTATCCAAGCTTTAGAACAGGGGTTGCACCGACTAATCGACTAGTTGACTTTAATGCTCTGCCATGACGCTTTAATCAAGTCGTAGACTTGTCGCTGGTCATGAAAGAGGGCGCAGCAGGATAAGAATCTTCATTTACACTCCATGTCCAACAGTAAATGACCAATAAATTCGTATTCCAAGAGCACTCCAAAAGATACGTACCATCTGTCTGCTCAGTATTGATCAGATAAACGCACATTTTAAACAGCCTACTGTACACGCAAGTTAATCACCGTTTTAAACTGCGCTGCTACAGACAGTGTGCACTCACAGAATCGTTCAGTAGCGCAGAAATGTACTGTCAACACTGTTCTGTGATTTATCAATAAAATAGCTTAGAAACTGAAAAGTAATAGCATATATTTCTTAGTAACTAAAACCCAGTGCTTCACTATTTGTAAAGAGAAGCTGCCAGGTACATTTATTCACATGCAATCGCAGTGGTTCCCAACCACATTCCTGGAGGCCCATCAACACTACATATTTTGCATTTGTCTCCTTTGTCTGACGCACCCATTTTAGATTTCTGAGTTGCTACTAATGAGCTGATGATCTGAATCAGGTGTGTTTGAGGTGCAGTGTTGGTGGGCCTCCAGGTGAATGTGGTTGGGAACCACTTCACTAATGCATTCATATAAATGTAATCTTTACTGTGCTACTTTATCTGTATCTGATCTAGAACGAGCAGAAATCGGTGAGAAATATAACGACCCGAAGACAAAAGAATAAAAATAAGCTGTTATGTAGGAGCAGTATTTGTGGGCAGCGTCATATATGCCATAGCTGTGCACGAGGCAGCCTGAGTTTGAGTCTCAGCTCGTGGTTCAGACTTGGGACTCGTTCACACAGAATGCATTTTTGCTTTCAAAAAAAAAAAACGCATGGTCTTGAGATGTGTTTTGTTAAAAAGTTGAATTGATTTGAACTTGAGTGCCGCGTTTTAAGAATGCCGTGTCATGCGCGAGACGCTGCAAAAGACTCAGACACGTATGAACGTTGTGCTTGTGTCTTGTCTAGTGCTTGTTTACATAGAAAAACAATGGAAAAGTAGCGCATTGGAATGGAAAAGCACGTTCTGTGCGAACAGCTCATCTGTTCGACATCGACTCGATTTGAATAAATGTCGACTTTAAGAAATCTGAAGTCGTTCAACCCCTACTTTATAATGGCAGTGAATGGGACCAAAAAAAAGTGCCTCCATTCATCATAAACAGACTCCACATGGCTCCGGGGGTTAATAAAGGCCTTCTGAAGCGAAGCAATGCATTTGTGTAAGAAAAATATCCATATTTAACAAGTTATAAAGTAAAATATCTAGCTTTCACTAGACCGCCTTCATTTTACAGAAAAAAAACTCACATTTCAAAAAGCTTGTACTACAACCTACAGTATTCAAATTACGAAAAAAGCTTAACTGACATGATGTTCACTGCCATTATAAAGCTCGGATATGTCAAGATATTTATCAATATATCTCAGATTGTGCATCAGAAAGAAGAAAGTCATATACACCTAGGATGGATTGAGGGTGAGTAAAGCTTGGGCTAATTTTCATTTGAAAGTGAACTAATCCTTTAATATAGATATGAAGCTATAGGAGTGAATCTCACAAAAACTTAAGTCATATTTCACCTACAATTAAAAAGGAAAATATATTTTGCCTGTTTTATATGCATTAAAATATTTGCATTGTGACATTTTCTTGATGCACATTTTGCAACCCAATTCTCATTACCATAATTTCATTCTCATGTCTCTCTCTCTTACTATATATACATATATGTTTACATCATGTAATATTTGTATCCTTAATCAATGTTGATGTAAAAAGTACTTTCATTGCTGTAATGAGAATATTTTTGAAAAAAAAAAAATTCAAAAATTTCAGATGCATTACAGTAATGAGAAATTGAAGCTAAACGTGCTTTATTGTAAAGAAAATACAACACAAAATATCAACTGCCCTAAAAACAGGCCTCTGTTGGTTTAAACAAAATATAACTTCTTATTTTCTTTAGATTTTGCAATGAAATGTGACCCAGAAACATTCTGTTTTAAGATTCGCCCCCATAGTTTAGAAACTCTGAACATTATTCAGCGTCATTTAAAATGGAACTTCATTTATATACGACATTCCCGCTCAGAGCTTCCAAAAGACATCTGAATGTGTGAAATTACAAATCACAGGTGTGTCAGAACACCCGGAGCATCATGAATACTGCTTAGTAATGCGACTACAATCAGATCATGTGCTATTCATGACTGTACGAGCCACGGCTGTCGACGGTTTACCAGGTACTTCGCATTCACAGGCAGTGTGGAATGTGACGGGAGATTTAAACACCTAGAATTCCAAACATATACTGAGAGTTCCGCATGAGGAGGGCGTGTCTTTGAAGCTGTGTGTTCCAGTGGGTGTGGTCAAAGGTGGGAGTGGCTCAGGCCTGCAGGTACTCCGGCTGTACCCGCGCGACCTTGCGAAACTCTTTGGCGTGCGTCCGAGGACACTGCATCTCACACCAGCTGATGGGCACCATCTGAGCCCCTGCGGGAGAGATTTCACACAGCGTGAGTGACACGAGCGAAAGCGCCACTTTATTAAAGCGCACTACAGTTTGAACGCTCCCTCACCCGCCTCGCTGTGGGCCACGACCACGCCCAGCTCGTTCTCCGCCGTGGTCAGCAGGTAGTTGGACTGCACATCCCCTAAAGAGATCTGACAGCCCAGGTCAAGGGTCATGAGCAACATTCAGGATACTAGAGTTGAACTCTTCATTTAGCATAAAGGATACCACTTTCGCAAGTACAATGTCGCCTGGCCTGAAGCTTTTGTACGTCTCCACCTGAAAAGAAGTACACTTTTTCAGCAACTCGATACATGACATTTTGACACTTCTAAGCTTTTTGAAAAAGAAAACACATTGGCAGTTCATGGTCATTTTTTACCAAGAACAGAAAATTTGTCTTTTTTTTAAATGAAATAAAACTAATTTCCCTTAAGTAGTAACAATAAAAATGTGCATTTCTTTGGGGATTTTAGGACATTTCAATCTTAACTAGGTTTCTACCTTAAAACATGAACAACAGCAATTCAATGCATGACATTTTAATGAAATAGTTAATTTCTCATGAACTCACCTTATCTTTCTCTGTCGCTCTCACGTCTTCTTTTCTGGTGAAATCAAAGACCAATAGTTTTTAGCAGATGGATTTTATTTACTTCTTTTATTGGTAATTACATGAATGACACTTTAAGCTCTTAATAGAGGTATAAATGTAAATATTAAGGCTTGATTGACATATGAAAGGTCCATACCTGATGGTGCCTCTGAACCGGTCTTTTAGTGGTGTTGACCCCACATATAAGATGTGGACTTTAGCAAACCGTGGGTTGATACTCGTCACCTGCAAAAGAGCGACAATCACAGATCCAACAGAAATTACTTCATGCAGTAAATGACACAGAAAATGAATTTCTGAATGGTGCGCTCGTAATTTGAGTATTTTTTTTAATCCTTTATTAAACCTAAAAAAATAAACAGAAATTTTCATTGTTAAACACACCCAAATTCAAGAGAATACATTGAAAGAGAAATACTTAACTTATATATCAGCAAACTATAAATTAAATGCAATTATTTCATTTAAAATAAATAACATTTTCATTTCATTTTAAAATGCCACAAAACTTGGAGCAACTTTAATAAATCTACATTTGTACATAAAACTTGCCTAAAATCTAATTAAAAAAAAAAAAAAAAAATTAAATATTGCACAAAAATTCAACCACATTGTTTTGCATAAAAGCACCAAACCCAGTTATTTCAAACCTAAATGCATTTCTTTCTTCTGCTGAACACAAAAGAAGATATTTTGAAGAATGTTAAAAACTAAAGAGTTTCAGATCCCATTGACTTGCATTGTGTTTTTTTTATCCATACAATGGAAGTCAATGAGGACCAAAAGTGTGTAGTTATCAGCTATCATCAAAATATATTTTGTGTTCAGCACAAGAAAGAAAGTCATACAGGTTTGGAACAACATGAGAAGTAAATGTTGACAGCATTTTCATTTTTTTAAACACCAATGCTGTCATGTTTTGTACAGAACACGCACCTTACAGGTGACGATGGCACCGACGTCAGGCAAAAGTTGTGCTTCTGTCTCCCTGACGACTGAAATCACTGGGAGCTATAAAGGAAAATTTCATGATTACATTATCAAGAAGCATGGATATTTAAGTAAACGAGTAAAATGGTTCCGTTCGAAGCGAAATATCCATGTGCGACAGTTGAGCTGACCTCCTCTCCCTCGTTCTTTCTCAGCACGTATCCCGCGAGTGAAGCGAAGATGTAGCCGTGCCGCAGATACGTGCCGGTACCGGGGATACAGTCCTCCGTGCTGCAGAGCCTTTCACCTGCGTGAGCGGCAGAAAACAACCATGATAATTCAGATCATGAACAGTAATGCACTTACAATGGAGGTCTATGGGGCAAGGACTAGGGTTGCAAAATTCCAAGAATTTTCAAAGCTGGAAGCTTTCCATGGGAATTAATGGAAATATATGGGAATTAACAAAATTGCAGGTTAGCCTATAACAGGGTAGTTAAATGTAGTTGAAAAAACATCTTGCAGCATAATTTTGGTTAAAACAATTATATTTAATGCAATTTTACTTGAATCTTTACCTGCACATTCCTCACAGTCACACTACTTCCTGCAGGGCTATTGAGGCCACACCCCCTGCGTGCACTGTGCATTCCCCCAGTCCATAACATGCACATTTGATCAAAAATACAGAAAAAGCAGTAATATTATGAAATATTTTTAAAATTTAAAATAACGGTTTTCTATTTTGATATGCATAAAAATGTAATTTATTCCTGTGATCAAAGCTGAATTTTCAGCATCATTAATCCAGTCTTCAGTGTCACATGATCCTTCAGAAATCATTCTAATATGCTGATTTGATACTCAATTATCAATGTTGGAAACAGTTGTGCTGCTTAATATTATTTTATAACCTGTGATACTTTTATCAGGATTTTTTGTTGAATAAAAAGCTAAAGAACAGCATTTATTTAAAATTTTTGAAAATTTATTTTGTAACAACATACACTACCGTTCAAAATGTTGGGGTCAGTAATTTTTTTTTCTTTCTTTTTTGAAATAAATTAATACTTTTATTCAGCAAGGATGTGTGAAATTGATAAAAAGTGATATTAAAGTTATATCGTTAGAAAATATTTTTATTTTGAATAATTATTTATAAATAAGAGTATCAAATCAGCATATTAGAATGATTTCTGAAGGATCATGTGACACTGAAATAAATAACATCACAATTGCTGCAGTAAAAATATTTAAAAATTTACATATTTACTCAATTACAATTAATTGAATGCAAAAAATAACTTATTTCAACAAAATGTTTATATTTGTTTTTATATGATATATTTTATATAAATATTATAAATATATATAAAATTTCCCAAAATTTCCAATTAATTCCCATGAATTCCAGTTAAGTTGCCAAATTGGAATATTTCCAAAATTCCTCAGGTTATGTTCCCATGGAAAGTTTCTGCCCCTTTGCAACCCTAGCAAGGACAAACGTGAAAAATCACATCATTATTTTTTAAAATTCATGTGCTCATATTCTTCAGTCAAAATATCCCTCTTGCAGCATATCTCTTCTCTGATGATGCGTTTACTGGCGTGAGGGCGGGGCAACCTGTCACTCACATGAGATCCACCAATAGCAAACCACAACCATCCAATCAATTCCTCATGATCAAAATCAAGCCCCGCCCTACATTTGTTCTTGTCCGCGAAGCCGCTGAGCTCAGATATACTTCACAACAGGGAAGAAAAGACAATCGCAACCTCAGTCTCATTCCGACTTTTAACATTTTACATCTTATAATGGGTCTAGTGTGATAAAATCTGTTAATCTGTGTACTACTTCACCCACCATCATAATAAAGTCACTTCACACATAACGCACAAGGATACCAGAAAGGAATACCACTTTTTGTATACTGGAATATAATCATTTCTGTTTACAAAACTGCACAAAACATAGTTTTGTACAGAAAAATGAAGTCATTAGCAAGCTTCTCGTTTCTACTTTACACTTTTGCCCCATTTGGTTTTATTGAAAGTAATTTTTTTCCAAACTGAAGGAGGAGCCTAAATAATTTTCTATCACAGATGCATAGAAACTGAATTTAAATCTTTATC